>NW_008794745.1:3415-19360 GCF_000699145.1 Aptenodytes forsteri | reverse complement strand
GTTTTTTTTTCCTGGGTTTTTTTTCCCTCCCCCCCCCTCCCTTCATTGTCTTTTGTGGCGGGGCAGGTTTCTTGCTGAGCGTCTCTGAGGTCTGCAGCGGCGACGAAAAGGATTAGCGCAAGCAGAGCATGTAGGCTTTAGAGAACAGAGCAGAGTTTGGTTTCAACATCTAATTCAATTTGTTCTGCCGAGATTGAAATATGAAATGGTTGCCAGTCAAACGTTCAAAGGGGGAGGAGGGAGGAAAGAAGAGAGGGAGCCTTCTCAAATTTAAATTTTAATGAAAATTAATTTAACCCTTTGATATGTTTTAAAACATGTTATTTCCTGGTCTGGAAACAAGCTAGAAAACATTCATGAGGGTTTTTTTTTTTCCCCCGCACCTTCAAACATAATGAAGATTTTCTTTTTCCCTTAATGATACTTATCTTGTTGAGCAGTTTGACATTGGTTAATTTTTCAGGCAATTTGGTATCAAGGAAATCTGTTTGATGTGTGCGGGGGGGGCTGTGTATGTGTATACAGATATATATATGCCCGTACATTAATTATGAAAGTGCTGATCGCAGCTCTGGAGAACAGTTTGAGTTAATTCCTACTCCGCAAGCAAAGACTCGACTTCTTTGTTACGTATTGAGAATCCCACACATTGCACCCCTAAAATTACAGCGGGTTTAACAGGAATTTTCTGAAAACGAGCATATACCTGCTAATTACCCTGAATTAAAACGAATGCCTAAGTAGGTCTGCGGGAAATTCATCACTCCCCGCTGCCTTTTTTTTTTTCCCCCCGATCTGAAACAATCCTAATGATACAATAATGCAAACTCTCTTAACTGTCCACGTAGTTAAACCTGGGAAATAGCCTCCCACCGGTCCTTAACCCCGGCGGTACTTCTGCAGCTGAACACCATCGCGATACGCTTATTTTGTTCGGGAGTGATAATAGTTTCTTTTAGCGGTAACTATCATTCAGAAAGGTTGTATCTATAACAAATGATCGCACACTAATTGTTGTAATTAGGCTATGATGAGCTGTAGCCCTGGCCCCCTCGTTTTGCTGGCTCTTGACACCGCAGGGCTGGTGTCGCCGTGCGTGCCGGTCACCTCTCGGCCGCCCTGTGCTCCCTGGGGAGATCTGGACACTTTTAGGGTGTGATGCTCGTCTGCTCTGGGTGTCCTTTTCGGGGTGGGTGCGTTTTATCCAGGCTGTGCTGATGGCAGAGAGGATGAGCAGCCCGCTCCAAGCCTCTGCCCCTGGCCGGCTCGTCACCCATCGCTCTGTGGGCAAGAGCTGTAGGTAACAACCGTCCTGGGGGCTGCGCAGGTTATTTCGGGCTCCGGCAGATGAGCTCTGGGGAGTCTCTGGGCTCGTGCAAAGCACATGCTCTCCCCATCGGAGAACTGAAACCAGTAGTTTACGCTCGGTCCTGTCTTCTGCAATCCCCGGGATACGGTGCAGGGTCCCCGGGGGGTCTGCAGACCCCAGGTTGAAGCCCGCTGCCCCGGTGGGTGGGCTCTTGCCAGGTTGTGACGGCTTCATCCAGGGCGAGACCCCGGAGGGCTGGACGGCGGCGGGGATGACGGCTGCGGCTGTTCCGCGGGCACCCGCCGTATCCCTCTCCCCGGCGCGGCTCTGGAATTGGATTAGGATATTATTCAAATGCAGCCTTTTTACTGAATTAGAGGGTTAACGGGTTTTAATGTAAAACTAGCTGTACTTTATTGCTGCCTGTTGCCAGAGGCCTGTGTGGGCTGTTATCTACTTAAGGGGACAGCAAGCAAGTCAACGCGGGGAGAATATCCAACGGGCCCCGGTTTTGCTGGGCGCTGCAAGTCCCTCCGCTGCCAGGGCTGCGTGTCTCTGCCGAGCGATGCTTCCCGCTGCTCTCAGAGCCAGGCTGTGCGCCGGTGCCCTCTTCGATTGCTCAAAGTGACTCATCGCCTTTGGAAAACTCTCGACCACGATCTGTGTTGTTTTTCTCACTGTCCCACGGGAGGAGGCAGGGGACTCGGCGCAGGCATGGACAGGCAGGTAGCATCCCGCTCTGTGAGCTGCTGATTTTCCGAGCTGCGGGCTTGAATTGCTGCTGCTTACAACGTGCCCCCGTCCCTCTGCCCAGCAGCTCGTGGTTTCTTTTCATCACCATTGCACTGGTCCTGGCTGCAGCATTGGATCATGAATTTCAGCTCTTCTCATCTTTTTAGTCCCGTCCTGCCTTTGCAAAGTCTTCCTCCCAGGTGTGCCCCACGGAGCGGGGTTCTGGGAAGCGCTGAAGGGCCAAGCAAGCCTGCCTCTTCGCAGCAAGCACCGTAGATGCCATTCGCCGGCCCTTTGCCAGGGCTGCAGGAATAGCTCACGTCCCCCTGCGTCGTGCTTGCTGCTTTCCAGCCCAGCTGCTGGCTCCAGGCAGGAGCTCTGGGATCTCAAGCCTTTCTGTCTGCCTGTTGGCGTTGGCAGCCATCCCCTTCTCCCTGGCAACTCTACCAGCTTTGCTTGTCTGCTCGCAGAGGCAGTAAGTGCGGTGTCTGTGCATGCTTGAAGTTGTCTTCCTGAGCAAGATGTGGCAGGAAACACGCAGGAAAGGTTTCGGCTTGAAAAAAAACAGTGCTTCGGTTGCTGCTCCCTCGAGATGAAAGAAGCAGTGCGAAGGCGGGCGTGCTGCTGGTGGAGCAATGCTCTCCTGCAGAGACCTTCCCTCGCTGCCTCGGTTTCCCCATTTGCAAAGCACGGTGCGGACCTACAGGTGGAAGCAGCTGTGCACTGTGCCCATTCCCGCATCCCTGCCGGGAGCAGCCCGGCTCCCTGCCGGGTGTGCAGGTGTGCTGCAAACTCCTGTTTTAACCGGCAGTCGGGGCTTTTTCTTCAGCTCCTAATTGTCTCCCTTCCTCCTTTCACCAGCCCTTTGCAATTGCAAACCCCGTTTGCTTCTCCCCTGCCGGAGGATTAGCCAAGGGATGCCTCTGCTGCTGCCCCATCGTTTCCCCGCCTCGCACGGAAACCTCCTTTACCTTCCCTGCAGCCAGCATTAAAATATTGTGACTGTGTCTAAGGGATCAGACGAGTTGCCGCTGGGTAACCGATTGCCACGGATCAGCCGGGCTCAGCCCCAGCCAAGGTGACTCCCGGTAGCCGGACCCCATCGTGGAAGGGGACAGCAGCAAACTGGCATCACCCTGGGCTGCAGCCGCCCATGGGGACGGTTGGCTGGGATGCTGGCTGGAGATTTGCTCGGGATTTGGGGAGCACGAGCTTCTCCTTAATATTACGGCACGTCTGGACCTTACCCCAGGTTGCACCGTGACCAGTGTTCGGCACCACCACCTTCCAGCTTCCACCACCACCTTCCTCACCGGGAAATAAAACGGGAGAGCGAGGAGGCAGCGTGCAGCTTTCCTTTCCCCGGAGCGCGGCTGTGTATGACTGAGACACGCTGCCTCCTGTTTTCCCTAAATATATGCATCGGAGAGGGAGAGAAATCGCATGGCAGGGCTTGAGATTTCAGACTTAGCCATTCATGAATAATAATCAGGCTCAGTAATTCACAGTAAATGGATATCCAAATTGGCTAATAAGGGAGGCTTTCACCCCAAACTGGAGCTAGGAAGGGAGGCAGAGAGAATATCAACAGATGTTGGCTGAGGCGGGTGCGTGCACGGTGTGACCTGAATCGGTGAAATACGGAAAGCGGTGCCAGCCCGAGAGTGGGGAAACCGGAGAGCAGTGACGGGGAAGGACACCGGAGAAGGGACGGCGTCCGACCTCCCCTGCCGCGGGGCAGCGGCGGCCAGGCTCGGACCTGCAGGAGCACGGATCCCTGCGTTCCACAGCCCGTAATTAGTGCCACGTAATTAGGCTCAGCTCTCTCTTCCAGCCCTGGGACCGTGCTGGGCTGAGGGGCATTAGCGTGCCCGGCCTGTGCGTCGTCCTGCCAGCACTTCTGCCCTGCAGCCCACGTGGACCAGAGGGTACGGAGCCGGTGTCATCGCGTCCCCACGTGTGACGTCCCCAGCTCAGGGCTTAGCAAAGCTGCCGGCACAGCGGCTGCACACGGTGCTGCCTATCAAGGGGAAAGTAAGAGTAGGAAAGCAAGAGGGATGTCTGTAGCATGTGTCAGGAGAGGTGATGTGGGGGGAAAAAAGGTTTTCTTCATTTTCACTCAACTAAAAATCAGATTTTGCTTTGTCTGCTGTTTAATTTTCTCCTGCGAGAGCAAGCGAGGCAGCGGCAGGAGCTGCGTTCAGGCGCGGTGAGGTGGGCTGTCGGTCTTCATCTGCCGGCAGCAGGCTCCGATGGGGAGGAGGTGCTGCCCCACGGGCCCCCCTTGCTCGTGGGAAACGGCTCCCGGACGGAGCAGCAGCAACGGGAGCTCGGGAGGTCACAGGGTCCTTCCCTACCGCAGATCAGCTGCTGCTTCCCAACCAGTGTTCCTCTAGCAGCATCTTAAGATGATGTTAGATGAAGTTAAGATAAATAAAAAAATGGGAAAGCACCTCTGCAGATCTCGGTCTGTGATTTGGGCTATTTAAATACGCAGAATAGAAGCTCAAAATGCAGCTGATTAGCTGAAGGAAGGATGCCCCTCCGAGGGCCGGCTGTTGCCAGGCGGTGTTTTGCAGCTGCTAAATGACTTTTTAAATTGAGGAGAAACCTACAGCCACTTTTACGGTCCCCTTAGCTCCCTTATATAGGGCAGCGCAATGGCTGGAGAGCACCATGCTGCCGCTTGGCTGAGTTACCAGATATTACAGTCCCGCTGTCCTACAGCACGGAATCGCAATGGATTCGAAATAAACCGCAGCAACCCTGGCCAAAGGCGATTTTCCTCCTGCCCTTCCGCTCCCCCTCACCACCTCTCCCCTCCCCGTGCCACTGGATTGAGGACGCTCCCAAAATTTAGCACGCTGGGTGGCATGGAGCAAACCAACCTCTTTTCTTTTTTTTTTTTGTCCTGTGACTTGGCTTATTTGAGTGTGTTGGAAGATGGTTTTGGGGTGTGCAGAGTGTTTTTCCTTTGGGTATGACGGATCCTTTCAATGCCCCAGCAGCTGCAGCACTGCAGAGCTGGTGGCCGGAGCTGCCCCCCCCGTGTCCCTCCGGCCCTTCCCTACAGCTTAAACCGTCCCTCACGGCCCAAAACCGGAGGTGGGATTTAGCAGGTGTAATGAGGACAGCTTTATAAGCCACGAGAGATGGAGAGGAAAGCGTGCTCCTGCCTCTCCCGCATTTGGTGACCTAAAATCTTTTCGGAGTTAAGTGTAGCCCGTGTTAGCAGCCGGCTCGCTGATGCTGATGGGGCTGGAGAAGTGCTTGGGTGCTGCCCTCTGATCAGTCCAAAGGTTTTCTACTTCGTCAGCTTAGAAATCAGACCACAAAATGCAAAATAAAGCTTCACCCAAAGCGCCGCGAGAGATCTCTGTCCCAGCCATGCACTAGGCCTCCGGGCAGCCATCCCCATGGGGCCATACCCTGCCTTTGCGGGGTCCACCCTGCCCCGAGAAACCCGGCAGCAAAGCCCAGGCTTAACCTCAGCCTCATCCCTCCTGCCGAGCCTCGGCAAAGCTGAGCCCTGCCTGAGCCCCACGCCGGAGACTTAGTGTATGGCCGGGACCGAGATCTCTTGTGGCACTTTGGGTAAAGCTTTGATTTTGCATTTTGTGGTCTGATTTCCAAGCTGATGAAGTAGAAAACCTTTTAATTGAGATCTCTCGCGGCTCTTTGGGTGAAGCTGCATTTTGCATTTTGTGGTCTGATTTCCTGAAGTAGAAAGTAGAAAACCTTTGGACTGATCAGAGGGCTGCCCCGCCCCCCCCCCCCGCTGCCCCTGCCCCCCCCCGGGGCTGGGAGCATCCCACCGGTGTCTAAATTAACCCAGGTTGTTTCAACAGAGCCGAGCCAGGCAGAGATGTGGTGCTGGTGGCTCCGAAGGCTCCGTAACACCCGATGGGGGGGCAGAAACGGGCAGATTGCAGGCAGGAGCTGTTTTAATTTCATTTTCGGCCGAACCCAGCCCAGTGTGTCAGCCTGAGCTAAGGAAACCCCGGGAAACAGGAGGACGGACTGTCCCCGGAGCAATTTTAAGCACATGTCAGAAGAAGTGATGCAGGGCTGCGGGGGGGCTCGCCCTGGGGGGGGTCGCAGCTCACCATCCTAGCCCCCCTCCAGCCCCCGGCAGGATAAACGGGACAGGCACATCGCCCCCGGGCAGCTGCAAACCAGAGCAGGCACTCCTCCCACCAGAAATCGGGGCTGAAAAATGAAAACTGGGAAGTTTTTGGGGTTTTTTTTTTTTTAGGTTGAGAAAAAATTAAAAAAACCCCAAACCCACCCCACTCCGTGTTTCAGCTGCTGTGCCTGGAGCCCCGTGCACCCGGCAGCGAGCGCGGCTGCGGGAGGCGGGAGGGGGGCGGTGGGGGCAGCGGCAGGCAGGAGCCTCGGACTTCGTTAGGATTCAGCCGTTAGATCTCTCCTTTCTCTCTGATGGCTGAGTGTGATTGACACTTACAAATTACCCAGCCAAAAGTGTCGAGTCTTTGACCCCTGAGTAACATCTTTGGCAAGCCTGAGATTTGCCAGCATTTTGTCATCTAATTACTACAAATCCCTTGAAAATTCACTGGCTGGTGAATTTTTAATGCGGGACGATTTCAATGTGATGCATCGCCCAGATGGGCACGCACGCGTGCTCCTTCCCTCTCCCCCCGCCGCCTCTTCTCCTTCCCTTTCTTCTCCTCTTTCTCGCCTTTCTTTTCTCCTCTTCCTCCCCCCATCCCGTTTCTTACCTTCCTCCCGCTTGTGTGCATCTGTATTCGCAGGAATCGCCCCGGCATCTCATCCCCTCCCCAGGCTCTCCATCCCGCTGGAGGAGCCGGCCGTGCCCGGGATGGAGCCAGGCACTTCGTGTCCCCCCCCCCAAAGCCTGGCAGCAGCGTGCTCGAGTCCCCCTCGCTGTCTCACCGGCGGTGGCAGGGAGCTGCTACGCGACATGAATTTTTTTTTTCCATCTTCTCAGGTCTCTCGCTGATGGATGGAGAGGGAGAAGCCTCCGCTGGGGACTCGGCAGCCAGCACACTTGTTGCCAGCGGAGTCCACTCGTCCTGTGAACCCGAGGGCTGATTTATGCCACGCGTCCAGGTCTTGGTATTCCCATCCCAGCCTTTTAAACAGACCTTGAATTCGGAGCGGGAGGAAGAGCCCTTGTCTGCTGGCGGCTCCTGCCCGAGGATTTTCCTCTTAAATCCGGGCAGGAACGTGACTCCCCTCAGCTCAGAAACCGCCCAACCTGGTGGCACAGAAACTTGGGGAGATGGACACCTCCCCTGCTGACCCCAGGGACTCTGGCAGAACCTGCTTTCAATGTCTGAATTAAATGATCCTTTCTGTACATTAAAAACCACGCGTATATTTTAGGAGTTTTCCAAACTGAGTCACATCTCAGGTTTGTTTGGATTTGTTTAATACGTATTCACCACAGCTAGGTAGTTATTTTGGTCCGATAGGGAGATAAGCATATTTTAGGAGGGAGGCCTGGGGTTTGCTGCGTTCGGCTTTGTGCCTGTGTCATTTCTGTCCCCGCTCTCAGGCAATCGCCTCCCGTCTTTCCCTTCCCGGCTTTCAAAGGGAAAGAGGCTTTGCTTTTCAACCAGGGTACCGCTTTACATATGTACGCAGCTGATAAAGTATTTTCACTTCGCCCCTTTCCCCTCTGGGAATCGCTGTCTTACGGCAAAACTGTTTTGTCTGACAAGGGCTGCAACAGATTACACGTGTTGGCTGCAAACACAGGGCCTTTTTTTTCTTCTTTTTTTTTTTTCTTTTGGAGATCCGCATACCTTTAAAAAAAAAAAAAAAAAATCTCTGCACTGCCGTGGCGAGCTCTGCCTCTTGCCTCATGTCCCCAGGAGCAGCCCCGTGGTCAGATCTGCCTGTGGCATCAGACCTCCTGGGGTGATGCATCTCTCCGGGTTGTGTGTCCGGATTGTTTTTCTCACGTTAATTTGAGCCTGAATCTAAAAAAATGCCACTGATTCTGTCGGGGCTGAGCGTTTCAGTTGGTCTGGCCTGGGGTTTTGGCTGCGGTTTGGGGTGGGATTTCTTGGGGACCCCCTCGGCATCAGCATCCACAGCATCCACGGAAATCAGCGGGACTCGGAGGAGCGATGCCCTCGTGCTGCTGAGGACCAAGCGCCGAGTTTCACGCCGGCAGCTGCAGCAGGCGACCGTGTGTGATGGACTCGGTGGCTCGGGGACATCCAGGACACCCCTGTCTGACCCAAATGTGGACCATAGTTTTCTCCCATCTCCTCTAACTGGGAGCCAGCTGGGAAAGGTGTGGGCTCTGCTTTTCAAACAGGTTGTTCAGGCATTAAAAGGAAAACCTTAAAATCCTCGGCTGGCTCTAGCAGGAGAGGGGCAGAGCCAGGAAACCCCTGCCCAGGAAGGGGGTCTGTCCCCCGGCTCCATCTCCCGAGCTGCCCCTTCCAGAAACATCCCTTGTCCTCCCAGCAGGAAGGCAGCCCTGGCACCCGGAGGGGAAGGGCTCAGAGAATGTGATTGTAGGCACCAAAGATCAAGGGAACACCAGGATTCACTGATGTTTCACTGTTCAAAAGCTGTGCACCAGGGCTGAGACGTGCCTGGATTTCAGGGGGCAAAAAATTAGGACTCTCTGCAGTGTCTTAGAGAGGGCACCCAAAGCTGGAGGTGCCTGAGGATGCTTTGGAGGAGAGGAGCTCTTCTGTACTGGTGCCGTGGGAGGGGTGCAGCGTGTGTGCTCGTCACTAACTCGTCCAGACAGTGCCTTGCATGCTTTGAAGGGAAAATACAAGATGTTTAGTGATGTGTATGAAGAATTAGGGTGCATCACTGTAGATGGAAGGCAGCTCAGGAGAAAGCTGTCCTCCGGGAGGGATGATGGCTGGGGGATGACATCTGAGACGGGGAACCCAGACTACGTGCCATGGGGAAGTGTGACCCGCTGAAAGCGTGACGTTAAGGCACAAGGTTCGATTTAACCAGAAGCCCGTCCTCTTGCACCGGGTTCCGTGTGTCGCAGAGGACCCGGAGTTACGCCATGGTGCCTGGAAGGGACCCACAGGGCGAGCAGCTCTCCCTGTGGCACCGCCGATGGACACGAGTCGTGCCTGCTCCCAAAGACCTTTGGTGACCCCACCATTGAGCAGACTTCGGACCCGGGCACCATCCATGAGTTGTGTCGCCCCTGGGGATGCTCAGACCCAGCGGGAAGCTGTGGTTGCCTCAAGCGTTTGTGATCTCACCAACTGATTCGGGGGGGTTTCACTGTGGTTTCTGGGGGAGAAGGTCCCACCAGCAGCACAGTCTTGACTCCAGACTGAGGACACCGTCCTTCTGGACACCTTATGGATGGGCATTTTCATGCCCGAGGACACCCAGAAGTGAAGTGGAGCCTAACCTGCTCTTTTCCAAGTCAGCGCGCTCTTTCCCCCCCCATCTCCACATCTTCACCTGTGAAATCCCATCGAAGCAACAGGCCCAGGGAATACTTTGCTTCCCCCGAGTTGTTTGCGGAGATAATGAACTGTGTGCTCTCTCGGCTGAAACCTGCCGTGGCTGCACTGAGCGAAGGGAGCCTGAGGCCCACGGCTTCAACGGGGGATGGATGGGAGAGATCCACGGGTGGAAAATGCGCAGAGCAAACCAGCCGAGAGTCTGTAATTGTCTCTCACCCCAAGGCCTTTCAGTTTTGGGGACATCCTTTTTGCTCTCGGTGCCTTTTCCAGCTTCTCTGTGTCCCCGTCGAGCCGGGGACAGATGCTGCATCCTCTCTTGCAGCTCTGGTTTATACCGTGATGTAGCGACTATCCTGCTTGGTCCTTTTCCCAGTCTTCCCATCTTTTCCCAGTAATTTCTGACCTTCAGCCTCCCATTATTTCACCCCACTCCTGTTTCTTAAAGAGCCAAGTCTGACGGCCTGGAGATGCTCCCGGCGGTCGGGGGGGGACACACGGTGGGTCTCCGCCGGCGGTTCAGCCCAGGGCAGCTGCCTGCTGCCTGGGGTGATGCTGCCGGTCCGAACAGGGCCACCCGCATCCCAACACCTCCCCTGGGTCTTCCCAGGCCTGGAAACGTCCCGGTGCCCACCGGCAGCCCGTGGCACTCCATAAACCCCCTGCTCCAGTCTCACCGCGACGCCTGGATAACTAAGAAGTAATTAGTGCCGCTTGCTACAGCGAGTAAAACCCAAATGTCAAAGAACAGCAAAGCTATTAAGACCTGTTTTTACTGCACCTTTGCAGCCAAAGTCTGTGTGTGTGTGCTGAAATCTGGGGGGATGAATCTGGCCCCGAAGGACTGGGCGAAGTCCCTTCCCCTGGCTGTGCTGCCGACCTGGCAGGTCATTCCCTGCTCCCTGCCTCAGTTTCCCCTCCATCCCCTCTGTAAGGGACCCGCCGTGCTCTACATGGGGAAAACCACGTAGTTGTGTGGATGGGAGAGGCCAGATCCTGCCCTGGGGGGTACAAGGCTGGGTATCGCCAGCTGGGGTGGGTAAGGACGGCTCAGCAGCTGGGGGAAACCTTCTGCTCCAATGTAGATCTTAAAAATCAGATGAGCCGTAATGAGCTGAAGGGCTGTCCCTGTCTGGGTACCCACCCGCGTGCTCCCACGCTCCCAAACCTGCGTCTTGATGCCACAGCCAGGTTTTGGGGGAGCAGGCAGGGGAGCAGGCAGCTTGGCTGGGTGCAGGCAGGGTGGCGGGTCCCGCAGCAGGACCGTGATGCACCAGCCTGCTTCCCGTCCCCGTATCAAGCAGGAGAGGGAGAGAACGAGAGAAAGCGGGAGGGAAAGGACATGTCAAATCAATCATATTTAAACAAAAGCCTCTTCGGCCCAAGGGCCCTTTTAAAAGCTGCTTATTTAATTAAAAGTCCCATTTTCCATATTTATGGCCCTTATTCAGTTAAATATTAACCGCCTGGGCCAGGGCTGGTTTATTCTTTGGGAAGAGGCAGTGTTGGGAGGTTCATTAGGAGTTTATCAGGCAGCCGAGGCACCTGGCAGATGGATGGATGGAGGGAGGGATGGAGGGAGGGAGGGAGGGATGGAGGGAAGGATGCGGGACAGTGCACGTGGGCTCACGCCGGTGCCCGGGGACTGCAGGGACGGCACCACCACAGGCCTGGCTCTTTGGGGCCGCCCCTCATCACCTTCTGGCAGGATGCAGGGAAACGGGGTTAAAAATAGGGGAATTGGGACTGTTGGGGTGGCGTGAGAGATGGGCAGGCACAGCACATGTGGTCACATCGGCTCCTGTAGGAAACAGCCTGAAACCCAACCACCGGGCACAGCTTATCCCCTCCAGCGCCCCTAAGTTGCAGCAGAATAATCATAAAAACAGCCCAATTTTGCCCTGGGGTCATTGGACCATCGCTGGCTCCTGGCCAAACCCTTTCCAGGGCTGTGGAAACAGGACTGTTTTCCCCCAGGCTCAAATTCCCAGCAGCTCAGCAGGCAATCCTCGCTGGCACGTGACAACCACGGCTGTGCTGAACCCAGCTCAGCTCAGAGCCGTTGCAAAACCTCCCTAAAGGTTCAGCGGGCGACCACGGTGCGCATAGACCAGCCTGGCCTTTGGGAGCCGGAGGCAAGGACGGACCTCTGCGGGGGTGGAGGTGAACCTCACTGGTAGGCACAGCTTGGAGGAGGGCCAAAGCAGCACAGCTGGCTGCAATGAGTTGGCAACGCCTTCAGAAGCTGTGGGAATGAGCGGCACCTGAAACTTATATAGTCTCCCCCGGGGTTGAGTTGGGTTGTTGGTGCTCCAAGGAGAAGCAGCATGTCCTGGCCACCATGGCGGCAACAAGAGCGAGGGGAGTGACCGCCGTGTCAAGCAGAAGGTGCTGAGTTGGAGAGGGATGAGGTCTTTCTGCCCATGGGGCTGAAGGCTTTGTGCGTGTACATGGTGGCTATGCTCTAGCTCATGCTGTGTGAGGTGTCAGTGCTCTTTTTATGGTGACTGTTCTCCTTGTCTTTTGGTGGTTGTTTTACCTGGCTGTGTCAGATGGGCTCTTGGCTCAATGTGGTTGTGACCTTGGTGAAAACTGATGATTTGATGATGTCTAACTGCTTCAACCTGCTCCCCCCCGGTACTGTGCAAGGGGCATGGGGGCTCTGCTTGGTTGGGTAGTTTGTAGATCATTACCAAGTGGTTCTTGTATGTCATTTTACAAGGCAGTAGTGAAGCAAGAGAGTTGACCCGGGCTCCATAGCTTTGCTGGAAGCAGGGCTGGTTGGGAGAACCTGACTACGTAGCTGTGAATCTGGAGCTGGCTCAGGAGCCCCACTCATGGGCCAGCCTAACTGGGGGGGAAGATGGAAGGTATCTCAGGCCAGAAGTTTCTCTGTGCAAAGGTGATCTTCCTCCATGTGCTGCTCGTTTTCCTCCAACAGACCCACAGGCAGCTCTCGCAGAACAGGGCGATGGCTTTGAGCTGCCACCATCGAGGTGAGCCTCTCCAAGGGGAACACCGTGGAGTAGAGGAGCAGCCACGCTCCAGAAGGCGTCCATGGGTCCCTTACCTGGATGGGCCCCCAGTGCTCGCCCCTGCCATGGGGCAGGCTGTGAAGCCCTGGCAGAGGAAGCTGCGGTGTCCTCCTGCGGTGCAGGATCCTGTAGGACATCCTGCTTTAGATGTGCTGGGAGATGCTCTCAGGAGGGGAGGTCCCCTGCGAAGGCTACGGCAGAGCGGGGCAGGCACAGGAGCTTGCTCTGAACTCCGTGTCCACCCTTGGCCCCCCCCCTTTTTTTTTTTTTGGAAGACAGCAAGTAGCCCTGTCCAGCCCCACAGCACCCTGGCATACCTCAATGTCAAGGCAGGGGATGCAGCGGTCGGGGGGAGGGACACGGACGGACGATGGGAGCATCTCCCCTTCCACCCCAGCATGGTCAACACAAACCAAGCCCTCCTTTTCCTCTTTGGGCAGCGGAGCCCAAAGGAGACCCCGCGTTGGGAGGGTGGTGCTGGTAGGGCAAGGAATGAAACGGAGCCGGCGATTTCCTCCGGGGAGCGGGGAGGCGAGGGGGGAGAAGGCTGGCATGCGAGGAGGGGTGGCGGGAGAGGGAGAGACACCGGCTTATCAGAGAAGTGTGAAGACAATAATACAATCTGACATTTCTGAAATGAGACCCCCCGGTTGCCCTGGCAACGGCTCACGTGGGACCAGCTCCCGGGAGACGGCTCCGAGATGTGCTATAAATGATGTTTGATTAGAATTTAAATCATTTAGGCGGAGAGAAGATAGGCCTTTTGTCAGCACGGGGACCCGCGGGGGTCAACCACCCAGCAGCTGGCTGGGCGCGCGTCGGCCTGGGGGCTGGGGGGGGGGGGGGGCGGTGTGATTACTCCTGCCCTCCCCTCTGCCGGGGGGGTGCTGACCTTTCCAGCCGGGCGAAGAGGGAGCTTGAGGCCAGAGCAAACACGGCGTGGGAGGAAGATGCTGCATCCGAGCCCTGGGAAGGCAGCTGGCATCTCGGCAGCGACAGCATCACCTGAGTTTTGGGGTTTTTCCCAGCTGGTGCAAAGGCACCAAGATCCTGAGAACCTGGCCCTTGGCTTTTTCAGCGGTGGCAAATGTGCGCTCTAATTAAGATAATAACACTTCAGAATCAATTCTGCCTCCCTAAAAGTTTCCGTAAGGAGCAGGGAATGATGCATGTTCTTACCTCCAAGTGGAGTGCCCTTCCCAAGAGAGATGGGCCCAGGTTGCCTTCAGGGCTGGGTCCAGGTTCTCCCCACCACCTGCAACCATGGCCCAGGTAGGCTCTCCAGCATCCAGCCCTGTTTAGAGGAGCTGTTTGGGGCAGGAATCGTGCTGGACAACTGTACACTGGGCATTCCTTGCTCTTTCCAGCTCCTTGACGCATGCAGTGAAGTCCTCATTGCTGTACAAAGTCCTCCTCGTGATGAAATATTTTGCCTGGGTCCAGGGGCTTGGAAGATTTCACACATGGAGCAGCTGAGATTGAGGTGGGGTCGGCAGCCGTGGTTTGTGTTCCTGTCGTGCTGAAACTGCAGTTACTGGGTTTATTGAATGAGGCCTCCAGGTGGTGGTAATGAAATGCAGGAAAGTCTCAGCTCGGGTGCAAGGTCTTTGCTTTGCTGCTGTCTCCTGGTGCAAAGGGCTTGTGGTTCACTCTGGTTCTCGGCTGCCAAGGACACCACTCAGAGCAGCCTTGCTCATCCAGTTCAGTTAGAAGGTGACTTAAAAGCACCTGGACCTTCTTCTGAGGTCTTATGAGTGGTGTGCAGAGAAGGCCACCATCAAAACCAGGAGGCAACCCCGTTCCAGGAAGGCTGACTCCCTGGAGGAGGCTCCGGCACTGCCTGGCTCTGGTTATCTACCTACAGGAGATGGTTTGGTTGCGGTGGGTGGGGACCTCGTGAATGGCCGTTGCTAGGTCAAGCGTTGTAGACTGACAGAGGCTGGGAAATGCTCCATCAGCCGAGCATGGGAGCTCCACCACCCCGAGCCTGGCCGAGGCGCTTCACCAGCTCACCTCAGGGAGGGATCCAGTGTTGACTCCCCCCACCGAGCATCCCACATTCGAGTCAGCTGGAGGAGCCGTCTATTGCCTTTAATATTACAACGCCTGAGCCCTGGCCTGAGCTTGGGTAAGGAAGAAAAGTGGCTGATTTCCCAGCTGGTGGGAGAACGGTGTTAAAAGCAAACCAGCAACTGGGCACGGACTTTCTTCTTGGAAAAATTTTAAATTGCTTGCTCTTCAATGCCATGGTTTAGGTTCAATGACTCTTTAGAGCTTGCCTTTCAACTTCCCGAATATGCCGTCTGATCATGAAATTAGAGCTAAACTAATAAGTCTCAACAAATATTAATCTAATGAATTTAGCTTCTTTCTGTTTGTGGACCAGCAAAGAGGGAATTGCAATGTTCTCATATGTATTAATTATTTGAATGTATTCAACAAACCTTTCCTGACTGTTTTAAGCGTGCGGCTTGGTCATGAATATTCTAACTCCGGGTTTTGTTTCTTGGTTGCGATCACCCTGTGAGCTGAACTACAGTTGCCCATCGGTTTGGGCTAGGAGTTCAACCGAGGGGAGCGCTGGGCCTTGCGTGCAAGCTCTGAGCTCTGGTGTAGGCTTTCCATCTTCTGATGGTCTTTCTCTCATCCCAGACGGACTCTCCGAATATCCGCAGGATGAACTGGGTAGGAAGAGAAGTGTTGCAGAGTCAATCAGGTCTCGGATCTTCAGGTTTCATGGCGGTGTTAGCCAGGGTGGGGGATGCACAGGGCTGGGCTTGGTGGCTGGAAGATGCTCCTTGATGCCTCTGGGTGGTTTTGGTGGGCCTCACAGCGATTATAAAATCACTGATGAGTATCTGCGGTGTCTCCAGCAAAGCCTGTGGGCGTTGCACTGCGTTGCTGGGTTTGCTGGCTCATTTCGCAAATACTGTAGTCGGTGTTGAGGTATTCCTTAACCAAGCAGCACAGCGGACACGGAGTCTGTTCCCGCAGGGCTCTCATCTGGGCAGCATGGTATTTGGGCTGTTCCCCGAACCACATGAGCGAGCTGGGAGCTTTGCCAGCATCGGAACCGCTGGTCTTGTGCTCGCGTACAGCTACAGAGCCAGCGTAGCTGGGCGGGTTCGGGTGGGTCAGACCAGGACCACAAGAAACCTGGTCAGCTGGAGTCTTCACCCTTTCATAGCTCTGCCTCTGCAAATGAAATGGGGTTTGGAAGCTAGAAACTCCCTGGGCAAGACCCCTGCTTGCTTCCCTGAGCACCCAAGGGGCAGAGCGGTGCTGTTCCTCACTGGGTTGGAGCATTACTTTAATAGGTGTTCTGCTCAGCTTCGGAGCATCTTCTGGGAGGAAGCCTGGGGGAGGGTGGGGGGGTGGCAGCAGCAGAGCCAGCCGGGTGCCTGCCGAGGCTCTGGCAGGG
>NW_008794745.1:0-3350 GCF_000699145.1 Aptenodytes forsteri | reverse complement strand
GTGCCGGGGCGCGGGCAGGGGTCCAGAGGGCTGGCACCGAGGGGCTGTTGGGGGCCGGATTTTCTTCCTCCGGCCCGTCCTCCGGGATTTGTGCACCCCCTCCTCGGGGAGAGGAGGTGGTTTGGCTTTGCAAGCGGGCGATGCTGGGAGGCACGTAGGCAGGAGATGCCGTGCGGGGCCAGCTCTGGGCCCCAGCTGCGGTGCTGGCAGCGAGACCCCTTTAATTGGCACACACAAAGAGTGCAAACCCGTTACAGAACGGGCTTGCCACGGGCAGGTCTGTGCCTGCTGCCTGGGCAGGGCCTCCTGCAGCTCTCGGTGCCTGTGTCACCCTGCGCACGCTGGGTTAGAGCTGCTGCAGGTCTCCAAACCCGCTGGTGGAGGCGGTCAGCAGAAAAGTCGATGTTCCGGTATGCAGGAGCCCAGCGCCTGCCCTTCGCTTGCCGGGGCTTTGCTGGCTTTGGCAGGCTGGTCTGAGCATGCCGAAGCTGTTGGCTGGAGGAGGGAGGCTGGACAAACGTGTTGCTTTTTAAATTAGCACTGGATTGATTGGGTTTGCGATAGGGAAGCTCTGACTGGCGCCCGGCTGGCTGTCTTCTTGCATCGCCCAGGTGGAGATGTGCAGGGCTCTGGAATGGGCTTTGCTGATGTCCAGCCCCGGGAGGCTTGTGGGGCGGGGGGGTGTGTTTTAATAGGGACTGGCTGCAAAATGGAAAAGCCTGCTTGGGCCCTGCGCTCCTGTTGGGGACTGTCCTGGTGCTCTGTAGGCTCAGAAATGCCTCATGCATCCCCGCTCCGCGGCCATGGTGGGCCATGTGCTGCCCAGCGCTGGTTAAGCGAGCCAGGCGCTCCCTCGCCAGGAGCGGGACCAGGCATGAGGGACCCAAGAGAGGAGATGACGCTTCTCAGCGGCCACGCAGCTTGGTGAAGGGTGCAGGGACAACTCAAACTGCTGCAGGCTCCCCTTGCAAAGCCCCTCCCAATGCTCTCCTACGGCTGCAGTCCCCAGGCCACCTCCCCACTTTTGGAAGAAGTCCCTTTTGTCACTGATACTGCTTACCCTGCTGCCTCTCACCTGTGTCCCAAGCTGTTAGTGCTCAGCTGGCATGGTGGCACTGCAGTCCTACATGCACTGAAGTCCTCTTGCCACGGTGTCCTGGGCAGGTCTGCCCCGCTCGTGCTGAGCCGGCTGCCGATGCGCTGCATGGAGACCTGCTCCCTCCTCCGCGCGGGGGCAAGAGTCACCCATCAATCCTCCCGGGGGAAACAGTCTGACACTTAAATCTTCAGATTCTCCTCGATGGTGTTTGGAAACACCCCCCCCTCTCCCCTCCTCTCCTCGATGGTGTTTGGAAACACCCCCCTCTCTCCAAATCAAACCACTTGGCTGGGCAGTGAATAAGGGTTAATAACAGGCAGCTTGCCCTGCAGCTGAATGGGACTCAGTTAATTGCAGTATTTCAGTCATGCCACAGGAGCTCCTCTTCATGGTAATTTCTCCTGCCCCTTTTGTTGGTGCTGGTGCAGGTTACTTTGCCCCCACCCCCAGCCCTCCCCAAATCACATGGGGGGCATTTCGCTTTCTGCCTTTCCCCTGGAGACAGGCTGGGTGGGGAGGACAAGCCCCAGCCCCGAGCTGGGGGACAGGCAGGCTCCCGCCCTGGTGCCAGGGATCCTGCAGTGGATGTGGTGGCCAGCACGGGCCAGGGATGCTCTGTGACACAGGGACGCTCTTCTGCGCCCTCCACCCCCTGGAAGTCCACCTGCCTCGTGTAACCAAACCACAGGGTGGTTTGCTGGAGCGGAGCAGGGCTGTGCCCCCAGCCAAGGGACACAAGCCATGGTGTCTCCCTGCTTTCATGCACATCTGCTCTCCATCCTATGCAGAGGGCTGTGAAACCTGCTGGGTGGGAGTGTGGGAGAGATGGGGAGAGACAGGAGAGAGTCACCGACATGCACACGGTCTCATGTCATGCTCTGCCCTGGTAGAGTATCTCCAGGCTGCTTTAGAGAGCTCCTCCTGCATCATTCAGCCTCCTTCATGAAAATACTTGAAATGCAAGGTTTCTAGCCTAGCTCCTGCCGCATTTCCCTTGGAGGCCTCATCTCGGGCTGTGGTGGCACATCACAAACCGCATGCCCAGGGCTCCCCCCCGTCCCTCCGCCTGCCTGACGGTGAGGACCTGACAGCTGGGAGCTCGTGCAGGTCTGTGGGCCTGGGGCTCCCTGGAGAGACCCTTCTCATTCTCCCCACAGGACATGAGACCCCACCAGCTCCCCATATGCTGGTGGAGCCCAGGACCCTCCTCCGGAGTTTGCAGCCCCCCTGCTGTAGGGCATCCTGGAGCGGAGCAGGTCTGTGTGCTGATGGGGAAGACTTCAACCTGTGTCCCCAAGGGATGGCATGGCAAATCTGTCAGAAGTGGCTTTGGCAGCTGGCTAAAACCCTCAGATGTGTTTTCCTCAAGTGAGCTATTGCCCAAAATGCAGCAATCTACCTATGGGAAATCATGAAGAAACCCTCCAGGGAAGGTGTGCTTTCTGGTCCCTGATGCTGGCTTTGCAAGACACGAGCTCTCCCTGGGAATTCCTCTTGCAGAGACGGTTACTTTTAGATGGGGCCGGGAGGAAAAAGTAACTTGTTAACTTCTGATCTGAACCAAAACTAAACATCTTCTCCAATGGATCCACCACCAAGCTTTGAGTCATTTGGCAAATATCTTTTTTTTTTCTTCTCTTGCAGCACCTTGCTTTCAGGGCTCCCCCTGTTCCTGCAGCACGGGGGCCCTGGGGACGCTTCCCTGGGGTACCACCTGCGCCAGCCCCTGCATCCTCCCGGGGTGCTGGTCCCTGGCAGAGCATCGAGGAGCAGGTTCCTGAGCTGAAGTGGCCCAAGGTAATAAAGATAGATACAGAACGGACAGAAAACTAAATATATTGCTGCGTCTGATTAAAGACAAATGACTTTTGGCAAATATTAATGTTCTGGCAGGAGTGTCACAGGAGCCGCTTCAGCACTCCTGGGAATATTTTTTTTTTATTTCTTTTTAGGTCTTCTGTTTGATATTTAAAACACCCACCCAGGTCCGGTGCATCCCTCCATGGGAAAGACCACCTGGGGCTGGGGACAGGGACGGGGCGAGGCAGCCCTTGCCACCTCCCTCTGCCCTGTGGCACCAGTGTCTGTGGGGCTGTGGGAGGGCCGCCCGAGGGGGGCGGGGGGGGGGGGAACCCTGCGTTTGCAGCTCAGCTGTTTGAAGTGTCCGCCGAGGCTGGGCTGGCTGCAGAGGGGGCTTTCCCAAGGGGAAAATAACTGTGCAGGGAACCAGAGAGGTCAGTGGCTTGGCTTT
>NW_008794744.1:319707-337130 GCF_000699145.1 Aptenodytes forsteri | reverse complement strand
TTCCCTTCCCTTCCCTTCCCTTCCCCTGTACCCTTGTAGGTACATCTGGCTCGCCTTCAACTTCAAGAGCAGTTGAAATTATTTTGCCGTTATAAGTCGGTAGGTGGGGTAGGATCCTTCCTCTTGGTGCCAGAAGTCGTCAGCTTCCATCCTTCCCCTTCTCCAGTGATTTTGCTTACTTTGATAGTGAAGGTAAACACTGCCTGCTTCTCACTATTCAAACCTATTTTACTTGGCATTAAATTAAATTAATTTTCCTCAGATCAAGTCTGTTTTGCCCATGATGGTAATTGGTAACTGATCTCTGCCTGTAGCTCAACCCAAAAGTTTTTTCACATATTTTCTCCACATGCTCTGTTGAGGATGGGGAGTGAGAAAGCAGCTGTATGGGTGTCTGACAGCCAGCCAAGGCCAACCCAACACAATGGTACCTGCAGAAATTGAATCTGATCATCTTTCTTTTCTTCATATTACTTCAGATTCAAAATGAGTGCACATATGGAAGGGGGAAGCTATCCAATTCAGAGCTGGCCTGTCAGCACCTAGATGTAATTTGCATTTGCAGTTGTTCACCGATGGTACATTATGTGTGGCAAGATACAAATGCTTTAAACTTCATTTCCGCCTCTGGATCACGTTTGTAAATCCTGCAACTTCAGATCCAACAACGAAGTTGCTCACTGCAAAATGAGAGGATTTTATTGTCACCTCAACTCTGTGATTCACCAAATGACATGATTACATTTGTGGATCTTGAACCACTTCTATAACTGTTACAATCTCTACAGATGCAGATGAGTATACCAAGTCGGATTTACAAAATGACCAAAAGCATGCCTAAGACAGCATTCCTGCCTATGTGTCTAGCCATGTGAGACTCTCCATTTGAGCTGGCCAGCATAGGCTGTATTGACAGTGAATAGGGAAAACCAGATTTTTTAAAATTGTGATACTCTGTACCTATTTTTGAGATATAATATACTCAGGTGAGATTAACTGCACCTTGAACCAAGAGGCACGCATTAGACATAATCACTGGGCACAGGCACTCTGAAAATGTCAGACCATCCATTGAATATCTGTTGGCTTTTTCAAACACTATTGCACCTGTTGAGAGGATATTTTCAGTGAAAAATTACATCCTGGGTAAGACTGAAAGAAGACCTTTGAACTGCAGTGCAAAATCAGTGATCGATTTAAAATCACACTCCATTAACTCAAAGACATATCTCTATAGATTGAATATGAAGAAGGAGAGAGCTGCTCCACAGTAGACACACCCCACACAACTGTAATTTCTGTAGGAAGTGGTGGTTACCTCTACAAATAAATGAACTAAACCCTGTAGACCCTGTCAGCTGTAGGATAACCAAAACAAGAAAGAAGGCAGTTATCCTGTGGCTCAGCTTCTGCATGAAGCTTACCAGCAGATGCCAGTCTTACACCAGAAAAATACAGTTACAACAAGCTGGTAACTATTTTGGGTAAGATTTAAAGCAAGTTTTTTTTCAAACTGATAGATCTGAATATAAGATAAACCAAATTTTGAATACTCATTAGCAAAGTATTCCAAATTATTCAAAGGTAACTTTGAATGTTTTTTTTCTCTATTGTTATTGCTCTGAAACAAAATCTTTATTTAAAATAAGTTGTTTCTTTTAATGTGCACCACTGAACAGAATTAGGAATTTATGGTTTAAAGTCAAGACAATATCTTAGTTTAATCACTGGAAAACTTACAGGGATTCCTACTACTCACAAAACAAAATTAGTGGAACAGGATTGCAGGTCTGCCTAGGCTTCACAAGGTAATGCTGGAAGTCTCTCTCAGTGAGTTCCTCTTGTTCATGCAAACTGAAAGTATAAACAGAAGGTGTTATGTGCATCTTCTAAAATGTTCAGTTTCCTATTTAAGTTTCATCCCCATGGCTCTTGAACCCTTAAAGCACCATCCTTATGTATAACTTTGACATGCTTTGATTTATGAAGATCTCTGTTTAATACAACACCAGAAACACTTGATTTACGCATTTTCACAGAAATGCACAATCATTTCTGTCTTGAAACATATACATAACTTCCTGTCTCCACACAAATGAAATGTCATATTTAATTTCTTCCCTTTCAGTGCTGCAGAGGAGAGATTAAAAGGGTCCAGACAGTTAACTAATGCAAAATCTGAAACAAGTGGTGATAAAGAGCACAAAGTCTCTAATTTACATAATTGATTAAACTGCTAAAAATGAGGACATCAAATAAAGCAAGCATTATGCAGCACCTAACTAAGCCATTTAGCCTAAGTCAATTCATCTAGACCTGCTGTATGGTCAGGGAAGAAAGAAAGGCGCTTTGACAGAGTGCTTCTCCCCTAAAAGGGAAGACTAGAGGAGATACATCACGGTGTGCACAGAGGGACATAGGCATTATAGAATTGTAGAATCATAGAACAGTTTGGGCTGGAAGGGACCTTTAAAGATCATCTAGTCCAACCCCCCTGCCATGGGCAGGGACATCTTCCACTAGATCAGGTTGCTCAGAGCCCCATCCAACCTGACCTTGAACACTTCCAGTGATGAGGCATCCACCACCTCTCTGGGCAACCTGGTCTAGTGTCTCACCACCCCCATCATAAAAAAAATTTGTTCCTTATATCCAATTTAAATCTACCCTCTCCAATTTAAATCTACCCTCTTGCAGTTTAAAACCATTACCCCTTGTCCTGTCACTACAAGCCTTGGTAAAAAGTCTACCTCCGCCTTTCTTATAAGCCCTCTTTATGTATTGAAAGGCTGCAATACGGTCTCCCTAGAGCCTTCTCTTCTGCAGGCTGAACAACCCCAACTCTCTCAGTCTTTCTTCATAGGAGAGGTGTTCCAGTCCTCTGATCATTTTTGTGGCCCTCCCCTGGACCTGCTCTAGCATATCCATGTCTTTCTTGTGCTGGGGGCCCCAGAGCTGGATGCATTATTCCAGGTGGGTCCTCATGAGAGCGGAGTAGAGGGGGAGAATCACCTCCCTTGACCTGCTGGCCACGCTTCTTTTGATGCAGCCCAGGAGACAATTGGCTTTCTGGGCTGCAAGTGCACATTGCCAGCTCATATCCAATTTATCATCCACCACTATCCCCAAGTCCTTCTCCACAGGGCTGCTCTCAATCCATTCGTCCTCCAGTCTGTATTGATATTGAGGTTTGCCCTGATCTAGGTGCAGGACCTTCCACTTCGCCTTGTTGAACTTCATGAGGTTCACGTGGGCCCACTTCTTCAGCCTGTCAAGGTCCTTCTGGATGGCATCCCTTCCCTCAAGCATATCAACTGCACCACTCAGCTTGGTGTCATCTGCAAACTTACTGAGGGTGCACTCAATCCCACTGTCTATGTTGTTGAGGAAGATATTAAATAGTATGGGTCCGACTACAGACCCTTGAGGGACACCACGCATTACTGTTTTCCACTTGGACATTGAGCCAATGACTGTAACTTTTGAGGACTTGGACATTGAGCCATTGACTACAACTCTTCGGATGTTGCCATCCAGCCAATTCCTTATCCATCTAATAGTCCATCCATGAAACTCTCATCTCCCCAATCTAGCGGCAAGAATGTTATGCAGGACCATATCAAAGGCCTTACGGAAGTCTGGGTAGATGACAACCATAGCACTTCCCTTGTTCACTGATGCAGTCACTCCGTCATAGAAGGACACTAGATTAGTCAGGCATGATTTGCCCTTGGTGATGCCGTGTTGGCTGTCTCTAATCACCTCCCTATCATCCATATGTTTCAACATACCTTTCAGCAGGATCTGTTCCATTATCTGTTCCATTATCCCTTCATTGATTACTGAGGAATTCTTGACATCCAGCTTTGGACATTTGACTTTAAATGGCTAGAAATACATGGAATGACTACTATCAAAGTATTCACTTAATGTCACAGGCTACTCTGCAACCGA
Organism: Aptenodytes forsteri; assembly: GCF_000699145.1. Taxonomy (NCBI): domain Eukaryota; kingdom Metazoa; phylum Chordata; class Aves; order Sphenisciformes; family Spheniscidae; genus Aptenodytes; species Aptenodytes forsteri. Next base: position 333,176 of record NW_008794744.1, on the reverse strand, counting down.
GTGCTGACTGAGCCACTGAACACAACTTGCTGGCCTGCCTGGATCTGAGGACTAAAAGTGACCTTACACAGCAAGAAACCTTTCCCAAATATGTCCACAGTGTTCCAAATGCATCTGTTTATACTTGGTGTGACTAAAGCTCCACGAACTAAACCTAATACATGGGGTTTCTTTTTTCTTCTGTAGAACAGGGAGGAAATGATAAAAGGTCAAAGAGGAAAGAAAGGTGCTATCTGGAGCACATTCCTTGTTGCAGCCTGGACCCAGTGAGCATGAGGGACAGTGAGGAAATTGCTGTGCCTTCTGCGGTGCCAGGCCCACCACTGTGTGGTTTCTCTGCTCACTGCAGCTGAACCAGCTGTGGGAGAAACTCAGTAAGAAGCAAGCTCCCAGCTGGCACATACCTGGTCTACTTTATGTCACTTTTATTAGACAGCCACATTCCAGTGTAAAGAACACCTTTATTTGCATTTGAACAGCAAATAGCATCAAACCTGCCTGGAATCTAAAAAACGCTACATATGTATCATTACGCTTTAGAGAGACTTACTATTAGTTATATAAATACAGAATTCAGTTAGAGACATACCACAGTGTAAGAACAGAATGTGATACAGGAAATTAACAGCATCAAGCTTTGCTTGCAAAGTCAGATGTTTCTGACTTAGACTCCATATGCGATCAAGAAAGACAGAGAGAGACAGTTCTCTGGGAAACATTACTTTGCACCCAAGCTGGAGTCAGGCTCTCAAGTGCTCTTTGAAGGAGTTTCACTTTTTTTGATTAAGCGTAGAAAGCCCAGCCCCCTAACTCTGGAACTTTTAAGTAATGTTTCAAAAATGAGGCAATTTGCATTTTCCTTTTGTCACCATCAATAAAGCAATCACTTCACCCACTTCTGTTAGGTGGGTTTCCACCCTTAGGAGGAAATATGGCAATTTCTAAGTAAATGTGCAAACCAATTATTTAAAAGAAGAAATGAATTAATTTTGAATGTGGCTAGAGCAGCCAAGGAATGCTTGACAAACAAACTAGATATCCAGGGGTGGAACTCAACCACAACTCAGTCAATCTGCGGCCTTGTGAAGCCATTCTTATTCAGGAAATCACTTTAAAACAACTTTCATGAGTTAAATATGGGAATTACATATCAGCTAAACACACACTGGAACACCTTTGTAATTCTAAAACATTTCCTCTCTGTTATTCAAAGGTTTCTTTGCTTTATGAACATAAATATAAATATTTTTATATGGAATAAAATTTATACAGCTGATGCTGGATCCTGCATCATTAGGGAGTTTTGAGATAACCTCATTCAGTGTAAAGAACCTGGCACAAAACACAGTGTTCTTAACCAGAAGAGTACTTTCACAACCTAATTTTTAAACTACATTGTGCATATTTACTGTGGATTAATTTATCTCCCTGGGAAATTTATTTTATTCTTTTTCAAAATTGAAAGAGGATAAATAGACATATGGCAGGTCTTTTGGGGTTTTTTTTTTGGTTAATATTGAAAGTTAATCATTCAGTGATGTAATTTAATCTTGGAGAAAGTTCTAACTAAGCAATAGAATATGAAGATGACTAGTGCAAAATGCCCATACAAGAATGTGTGTGGGCATAGCACACTTGGTGAAAACTTATTTGAAAATAACTTGATACAGTTACTGTGGTATTCTGTTAAATTACACACAGAGTGAATGGTATTCATTTCTCTTTCCTCATCAACAAAATTTATTGTTCAAGTTCCAGTTTCTGCTCAGGGGTCTTTTCTGATGCTAACTGTATACAGGATAATTATGTCAAGTTAATATCAATCTAATTAAAAGCAGACCTCATCCAACACACAAAAAAACGCTCAATATCATTCCTTTTTTTCATCACCCAGTCAAATTATCTTAATTTCAAAATTTTAATTATATTATACCAATTCACTCTGTGATGGGAGAGAGACTCTGTTAGTGTAAATTGCAAAAAGCAGCAGAGCTATGGCAATTTATATCTGGATTTATACTAGCTGAAGATCCAGCTTTAGATATCAAGATGGCAGCTTGCTGCATTTAAGTACTGTAATCTTCCCAGTGTCCTCAGATACCTGTACGCACTTGTACGGTAATACATTTGAAACTCCTTCTTTCCATATTAACTACTCAAGTTGTAGAAATTGACCTCTGAGATGTAGCAGTGCATGCTTTGAGTGACAAAGGGTAATTACAGAGAGAAAAAATAAATACCCTTGGTACAGGGATTTTCATGGAAATTTTTACCAAAAGTGCAATTTGGTAGGCTGGCAACTGTACTCTGCTCCTTTGTGTTTTGAATCCACATGGTTATATTATATATGACAATGTATAGCTTACAATTGAGAAATCATAACATGAACAATACACTATATTAATTTTATGCCATTTTATCTAAAGCAATCTTAGATATCATTAAATGATGGGTTTCACTGAACTAAACAAGCAGATTTAGAGAAGGGAGGTAAAAAATTTTAATTCTTTAGGGTTTGATCAACATAAGTAGCAATCTCTTGTGATATGCATAAACTTTTGCAAATTTGGTCAGGTAGCAATGTGGTACAGGGAACAGGTTTCATGAGCACAGCTGATTAATGTAAACATGGTCACATTCTGGAGATTAATTTGATATCCTTCTGGTTAGGGAACTTAATAATTTCCAATAACTTTTAATAACCTAGACATTTAATTATTGCTTTGTTTTATCCCTTCTCTACTTAATGATGTTTCTAGACACTCTGCACAAGCTAACATTTTGTCCAAGCCAAAACCATTTGTTTTGGATCACACACACACCCAGACACACACATTAAAAATGAAAAAATCTCTAAACATCTAAGCATAGTAGTTGTCCTTAGTAATTTTGCTGAGCACTGAGACATTGTACTGTTCATAACAGAAGGCCCTAGACCCTACCACAGCTTAAGAACTTGGCAAGAATGGTGAGTGGCAAAACTCCCTTTGATTACAGAACTAAAGTGTTATCATCATATATAAAACAACTACAAGCAGCAATAAAAAGGAAGGAACAATTTATGCAATTTTACACAAAAGAAGGAACAGATGCTAGAGGGAGGTATTGCCATTTGCTTCCAGTTAGACATAACAGGTATAAAAAAACAACTTTGAAAAACCTATTAAAAAATAAAAAGATCTCCCATGGCAGTGCTGGACAGAAAGAGGAAAGAAATTTAACAAATAGCAAAAAGTTGTGAGCCAAACTAAAGGCATATGCAATTATTCAATGTATACTTACTCTGTTTGTTGAAATTCAATTCTTCACTAGATGAAAAATTTATTTTTAATGACCAGAAAGAAAGAAAAATTGCAACCTGTCTTCACGTCCACTTAAGAGTCAGCTAGACCACAAGGGTTTTTTTCCTACTAAGCACTGGGGTGAATAGTTATGTGAGGTAACTGACACAGACTCACCCTCAGCTCAGTTCACAAAGTAAGTGTTGACTGGCTGTATGTACATCAGCCACTGCAGGAGCCCTCTCTTGCAGAGATGTGAAGTGGAACTGGGTCAAACCTGATAACCATGAGCAAAGCTGGAGCAAGGGTCGGCATTGCTACACTAGCAAAGCTCCCAGATCCAAAGAAGAACCTTCTTTTTCCTGCCTCCAACTTTCACCCTCTCTGCAACACATATGCAGATACAACATTCACAAGGGGACACGAGGGCCACCATACATATTTTTCAGAGCACTAAAATTAGACCAAAAAGATGTAGTACACTATATTCCACAATATTGGAGGGGGGGTGGGGGGAGCCAGCCCTGAATTATTCGGTTGGGTTTTTTTAAGTATGTCTTTGTAAGATACAGAATTAATTAATTTAAACATGCACCATACATGTAGACCCTCCCCAATCCTGTTGACTTCAATGACTTACATTTCAAAGTGTCCTCCCTGTATTGAAAAGTTCCACCAGTTCTGCTTGATACAACGCAGGTTTTGAATTGTTGACTTGGTGCCAGCAAAGGTGTGGTACAACAGATTCTGTTAGACTTTTCTCTAAGGGTTGAATTTCAGTTAAAAAAATTCCTAACATCCTAAACTGTTTCTGAGGAACTGAAGTCAGAGAACTAACCTTTAGCCTGCTGAATATCACATAGCATTTTCCCTCCTGCAGACTGCTTCTGAAAACAGTTTTATACCTATTAGAGGAAGCTTCTGAAACAGAATGATCTAACAGAGTATTTTTCTCCCAAATCTGTGAGCATATACATTTTATCTATTTTAATTTATTATTAAATATGTGCTCATATCCACCTGTTATTTAATATTTAACCTACAATTTCATTAATTATTATGATCATAATGAAAATAATTCAAAATTACTTAAATTAACCTCCTAGAACAAATTTAAAAAAAATTAAATGATTTTTCCCAGGACAAAATATACGATTCATATGTAACAATATGTAGTGTCAGATTTTTATTTCACTCTCAGAGACTGTTTTACATTCATTTTTAATATGGGGGGAAAAAAAGAATGTTACTTAAATGTCCCATTACACAGCAGCATGCAATCAAACCTAAGTTTAGAAAAGTAATTTTGAATTCTGTCCTCACCATAATTTTATGGCAAATCAGTATAATACAAGTGAATCCACAAAATCTCACAGAAACAGCATAACATGAATGAATTAAAAAAAAATATTTTCACTTTCAAGTAGTCCCATTGTATATATAGAGAGATGCTATCACATTACTTAATAGAATTGTAGACTGACATTTATAAATCATAAACCAGATCTGTAGTTGTGTGAGGGACCTGCCCGATGACTGTGAAAGTGCAGGCAGCATGCAAATGCTGAATAGAAGCATTTGGAAGAGAAGGAAGAAGCACTTAAGAAACAGAAGACAGCATGAAAGCCTTCCTGAAAGCAGCTTTGAGCTTTGCTGTATGTGGGCCAGGGCTGTGTGTTTTTTGTCATACCTCAGCACTGCTGTCATAGCTGACAGGGGAGCAGCTCTGTAAGCCTTTGCCTCCTGCAATAGGAAATCCCTTTGGCATATGAAAATGAGGTGGCTACAGCTCATTTAGATACTAAAATGTACTCCATACCCCACAATAATCACAGTACGCAGGCTTAACACATCTCTTTTCTTACTGGTGAGATGACTTGTTTTCACTAACAATATTGTACGGATTTTCCTACTTTGTGAAAAATGCAGGCCCACTGTATTACCAGGATTACTAGGAGATACCAACCAGGAAAATAATCACTCACATTTGCTACCCTGGTGAATACAAGCCAAACAGCTATATCCTAATAGATGCCTGCTTACTATTAACTTTTAAAAATTAAGCCAATATTTGTATATTTCATAGAAAGGAGAAATTTGGTAACATTAAAAAGCTATTGAGACCATTTTACATAATACTTGAGAAGCTATGGCTTTTTTTTTTACATAGGAAGTATGTGCAGATTGTTTTAATATGGCCCAGTTACAACAGAGAGCTGTGTCATCTGCCTTAAATGTTCACCATCTGAAGATTTTTTGCAACAAGATTTTTTTGGGCAAACCTGTACTGCAACTGTCAACAGTGTTAGACACCATTGCAGGAACCACAGTGCATTGCATGTAACCTCATTGTGAGCTGGTAAGAAAGGCCTTTCCCATTTTGAACCACCTGAAATTAGGTCTTTGGTTTCTCTGGCTAGGGAAGACAACAGAGGCTACTAGTCACAGCATCCCTTTCTGAGACTCTGTCTACCCAAAGAACTATTCCTAAAATGCAATAGGCCCGATGTCATCAACAGTCATGGGGACTTTTGACTAGACTTCTGCCTGTTTTTTCACAAAACTGGAACTGCTGATTCTTCTGCTTTGTTTTGGTTTCTGACTGGTGCTCCATTCATTTTGCAGCCTGCAAGTTTATTCTACAATTACTATTTCAGTAACAGTTTCAACTTCTTTACTTTCTGACTAATGCTACATGTATCAGTTGCATACTGATGTGCAATTCAATGTTAAATGCACCTTGCCGCGGTGCATGAAGTTGCATGGTCTCCAACACCTGCACCTCCAAATGTGACAAATAAACATGATTTTAAGCAACAGGCTGGCTACATAAAGTTTATTCTCAACCAGGTACGTAAGAATACACACTTCAGGTCCAGGATGATACTGGCGACCCCAGGACTATAAGCAACTTGTTTTGGACTAATAATCTTTGATTAAATGTTGTACACTAACAACAATTTCTTGGCTTTGCTTACAAGATGTGTGCACTTTTTGCCCACAGCAAGACTTTGAGCATAATGAACAATCTGCATACCTGGTTATCACAGCTTGGAACAGCTAAAGTTCTTCATCTTGGATACTAGATATAAGAAAGAAAGGAGTACGGATGTGATGCAAAGGGACAGCCAGTGTCTAGCCACAAATAAGTTCTTCATGTGATCTGCATCACATCTGTACTGGATTAAATGAAGCATCACTGGACAATTGTTTTGTCCATGCTAAAACACGTTATTCAGAATATATAGTGATTTTCCAATGATACTATTTTTTCTCCATTCATATCTCAAATATTAATAACAGCACAAAACCAACTCTATATCTGAAGTTCAAACTAGTGGGGAATTGAAATCAAAATACATCATTCAAAAATAAAAATCCTAAATTACAGAATTAACTGAAACAGAAAAAGTCAGGGTTCACCTTTGCTGTGACTGTTGCAACAAAGCTTACATTTTGCAAGCATTGCCTGTGACACCCATCTTATTTTCACACAAGGAAAGGATTAGTGCTGTTACATCATGGATAAACCTCTGGCTTGAACTAAAAAAATGGCAGATTGCTACTGGGGTCTGTTTCACTTTGAATGTTAAAACTACAGTTAAACTACAGCCAGTGAACTTAAGTCACTCTCAATTTAAAAGCCTGCGTAAGAAGCATGCTCAAAGCTTCTGTCTGAGCTTGATCCAAAAACTGTCAATGCCTGTGGGAGTTTCTTCCCTTATAGCACTGGATTTTGGATCAGGCACTTGAACAGCTAAGCATTTAAGTAGCACTGTGCCGAAGTAAAACGCTTGCTCTGTAAACATGCACAACCTTATTTACAGAAATAATTCTATTAAACATTTTTTATGCAAACAAAATAAAATTTGAACATAAACTTAGTTTAGACTCAGGCAAAAAGAGATAGTACAGCTATTATTTGTGCTGATATGTACAGGTCTAGGATTTGTGTCTCTGCATTTGTGGCAGAGACATGGGAAGAAAACAGTAAGGGCTAGTCATCTAATTGTTCCATTATGCTTTGTTAGTGAAACTATAAGCCCAGCATACCTCTCATAGAAGTCAGAAGGGTCAGTTTTCACCCAGGACTAAAATGCATACTTAAGCCTAATCACATGATTAATTTCAATGCATGGAGATTTTGGCAAGATAGGTGTACATAACTTAAAGTAATGCAGGAAAATAGGCTTCTAAAATGATTTAAAAGAATAGTAGCTAAGTTCCCTAAGGAGAAAAAGGTTCTCTCAGCTAAGTTGTCATTTATTGCATTGATTAGCACATCAGCATCACATTGCTGCAGCAATGTATCCTACAACAACATGTATCCCTGCAGGTCCAGAGAAATATACACATTCAAATCTTGCATTCTTTCCTGCCCGCTATGCTCATTTGCATTTTGCATTAAGGTCACATATAACCTAAGCTTAGATCTTGTATTCCTTTTGATCCCTTTTTTAACCTTGTCAGATACAGCCTTTGGAGATAAGTTTGCTGTGCTATGGAAATAAAATTGCAAATATGAAATACAGCCATCAAAAAGAACATTTCCAATATTTCAAAGTGTCTTCTATAATCTTTGCACAAATGTTTTCAGGAGCTTCAGAAATTATGGAAATTGTACTAATATTATTTAACATTCTTGATTTTTTTTTTTTATATTGAGATTCAAGGCTGCTAAAATCTTACACAAAGAGCAGGGCTATTGTGAGAGAGGCTGTCCCCTCATCTAATCTAATTGCTTGTATGTCACTACTAGTATTTAACTTTTATAGACAATGTACAGAGCATTGAAATATTTCTGAATAATTTCTGCTTATGAAGTCGATTACTTATGGGAATTTGACCAATGTTTTGTGAAAATCTTGTACAATATTGACAAATGAAAAATTGCCTTTCTGTTCTTCTATACACTTACATTTTCGATTGTAGAGAAAGCTGCAAGGAAGTCTTCCTTTATATATATATTTATATTTTTTTGTCTAGTAGAAATATTAAACATATGATCCTTTTATCCTGTATCTTACTCTAAAGAGTATAGGTGGACAAGTCCCATGGATTGCCAAGATTCAGGTTACTAAAAACACCCTGTACTCTTACACAATCTCTTAGTCTGAAAATTCAAGTTGAACAGCGATACCAGCAGCAAAACATTAACCTTTTACAAGGCACTTTGGAATGACTTAATTAGTGCCTGCTAGAATATTTCATTCTGAAAATCCAAAAATATATGATAGTTACATAATGCCTAAAGCACATCGAGACACCGTCTCTACCAAAAAAGCTCCACCACAGAATACTTTGCTATGCTCAAACATAGCAGTATGGAGGAAAAAAACATTAGCCAGATCTCTAAAAGTAGATCCTTTCCACTGAAAAAAAAAAGTAAAAAATATTTTGCATTCATGCAAAGAGACCAATTCCTTATGAGGTCAGAAATATTTAAGAACAATCAAATTGGTATGGTGTATAGTTTGGAGAGTTTAAAATTGGATGAAAGAAAACGTGGGAGGGACATCAAAGGCTGCAATGAACACTTCAACTTAAAACAAGTCTGCTCAGTGTCAGACATTTTGGAGCGGTGATCTATCAGTTACATTTCTACCACAAATACACTATGGTTGCAACTCTTCCTGTTCAACCCCATTAAAAAGAAAGGTTGAGCAGGCAGTAGGTCAGGCACCTACCACATCCAGTGAGAACATCTGATCATATGAAATTTGGAGCATGACACAAACAGGACATTGGTTGAAAGTTTTCAAAAGTACTTAAGTGCTTATAGAGTATACATCCCATCAACTTCCAGTGAAACTTGACTTTCAAGTACCTAGTTTATTACTGTAAAACAGAATTTCATTTCTGAAATTACTTGAGCATTTTTAGATAGATTTATCCCACTTCCTTAATGTAAACTCTTTGAGTCATCCTGTGGAAATAGACCAATGTAAATATTTGAAGCATAATAACGTGATTATTCTTGGATCTCAGCAACAAAAATAGAAGTATATTACTTTATATCCACAAAGAATATAAACAATTAAGTGCTTAAAAATTGTAGGAGAAACCTGGGTAGACACAAATGGCAAAATCCAAATTACATTTTCAGAAGTGCATTTCAAGTAAGCGTTGAAAGTAAAGTCATATTGAATCTACATGCAATTAGTCAGACTCAAGAAATATATTCAGCCCAAATTTATTGCATGAAAATAAAATTATCGGGATTTCCAAGACAATGGCCATGGATTATAACCAGCAATCTCCATGCATTATAATCAACAATCTTGGGGCTTTGTTTCAATAGAGTACAGGTTCCTTTGAAGTATTCTTCTGTGGCAAACTTTCAAAAGGCATTCCACCAACTAAAGTTGACTCATATGTGTAAAAATATTCTCAATACATGTGGTAACAACAAGACACTTTACAATGAGCAGTAGGACTGTAAAACATGCGGAGGCATGAATTAAGTCTGTTTTAATTAACATATAGGAGGAAAACCACCAGAGAGAAACCTGGGAAAAAAAACCCAAATATCAGCCTACAAGGATTCAATCCAAAGAATAACTTGAGAGAAGCACAAAACAACACAACTCATCCTCTTTTGCTCCTAATTTTAACCTTCTGGGTTCTGAGAGTAACCTTTAAGCATTAGATCCCAAAATGGTCATATGAAAATTCTCTCTCTCTTTTAAATTAACCTTAGGAATATGGAAGTCAGCATATACCTAAATTACACAAGAGACAGTTGATGTGCACACAGGCCAACAATTATAGGAATAAGAAAAAGAAAAGAGCATTCTGCACAATCCAGGGCTTGCATCAAAGGAATGAGATACAAATAAATGAAAAAATGAGATGGAAAGAAATGAAAGAATGAGGAGAGAAAGAGAGGAAAAAACCCAGGTATTTGTGTCCCAAAAATTTACTATTGACTATACTGATTTATCTGGAAATTGGGGAAATTATCTCAGTTAACCAACTGTGAAGTCTACAGTCTCTATTCAAGTTACAGTCCCTGTGGTTTGCTGCATGTTCATTGATCTTTCAAACTCAGGGATCAGTCAAGCATGTCGAGCACCAGGTGTGGCAAACAGAGCAACGTGCAGCAAAATGCTGGCAGTAATTATCAAATAAATGCAAACTATTTGGTAACTATCCATAGAGGATTATTCATGGTATCTCTGCTTGACCACAAATGAAGCTTTGCTGTAGACAGAATTTGCCTGTATCAGCAGATCTTCCTTGTCAAATGTAAGGGCTAAGCCCAAATCACATATGCATTATAAACATCCTGCATGTCTCTAGAATATTTTCCTAATTTATTGTGGTTTCTGCTTTCTCCAGAGTGCTTCCTTGAGCCTTTCATTTCCTCTGTTCTGTTGAAACACCTTCTCCCTCTACTTCTCTCAATTTTCTTCTCTCAAGTTATTTACATACTACAGACAAGGTTTTAGAATACAGCCTAGTAGATATTTTAAGTACAAAAGACAGCACAATATTTTTTTTTGTCTTCTTGATTAGTTGGTTTGTTGACTATGATGATTTTCACCACAGTTCGTTCTTAGGGTACCATTCCATCTAAAAATTCAATGAGGATAAATAGCACTGGGTGTTTCTTGCTTTTTAACTTAGACTTGGTCATTTTAGAGTTAGATCAGCAGACACGGTCAAAAAGCCAGCACAGTTTAGAGTCAATTTTCCTTGCCATAATCCTAATTTTTAAAATTACATTGGTTATACCAGTGCAACTGAAGCCACATGGGATTTTCCATGTGTTGCTGTGGGCATCAAGGAAAGAGATTTTATGGATGTCTATATTTTGTCTGTAATAATATGTCTGTATTTTATGGATGTCTATAAGGCTTTAATTTAGACCTTTGTTAAATTTGAAGTTCTGTAAGAAGTGACTCATTTGCTCGGCTTCTAGCTTTAGCAGAAAAAGTAACTAGTACTATGATCACATTTGAGGTGCGAGAACTTAAAATGATAACTGGGAAAACCCAATTCTAACCTTGTTGGAGTTGAGCTGAACTTGAAGAAGTTCCAATGTAACAGCAGTATCAAAGGAAACAAGTTCTGTTATAGCTGTCACGTAGTTCTTTAAGATACTGATTTTTATAAGCTCTCGTTCTCCAAGTTGGAGAAATTGCATGTCTGGGAAAACCCACAAATCTCTTATGTCACCTATCTCATTGCAAGATGAGAGCTGAACAAGTCAAAGAGGCTGTGTAAGAACTTTTTTTTTTTTTTAAATATTGCCTCTGTCATCAAAAAAATTCTACTGAGATTTTACTGGAAATTTGTCGCAGTCTTCTCAATTAAAGCTATTTCAAGGAAAAACACTGCTGAGGCTCTGAAGAGCTTCATTACCGAGTGAATCAGTCATCAACTCTTGCCTCTTTAAATGGCAACATTGACAGGTCTGTGTCCTTTTCACCTTATCAGATGCTAGGTGGAGTCAGGCAGATTGTCCCAAAGCACCTCAGATATGCTACTGCATTCCTGACAGAAATCACACAAACCAGAGCACTTCCTCCTTCTATATGGATACACACGTTTGAAAGCCCAATTATTTTTCTTAGCTTTCCTTTCATTCCTCTTTTATATATATTATTAATGATGTCAATTTTATTCTCTTTTCAAGTAGGTTTAAATAAAATAAAAAAATACTGAAGTCTGTCTCAATTAATTTGGTTTATTCCAGATATTACACTTTTCCTTTCTTTTTTAATTTTCTGGGGTTTTTTTGAGGCCAACGCGGCTAAAAAAATGTGTTATGGATTCTTGTTTCTTGACATGTGAATAATTACAGTGTAAGAAAGGTAAAACCTTCTTTAAATAAAATTTTCATTTCATCGAGGTCACTGACAATACATAAAGTAAAGTCAAAGGGAACTTTGTCATCATCCGCGGCAGAGGAAAAATTTTTCACACTGTCTGGAAATGTAAGAAAGGATAAACATTAGTTGAAGTGCAGTTGATATAAAGATGGGCAAGATACAGCTTCCAAAACAAGATATTTAACCATGTTAATCTGTGAATTCTCTAGGATAACTCATTAGAGGATTGCAAAAATTTAATAAAACCCAGCATCTTAATACAATTACTTAAAGCAAACATTTAAGATACAAATGGAAATGGTATTGGTAATGACTATGAGTGCTAATTATTTGCTCCTGGTGAGCCTTGCAGATTTCAATAGCTCAAATCCAGAGTAATTCAGAAAGAACACAATATTAACAAAGAACAGCATAGTGTAAGCAAATAAACGTTTGTCCATGCTGTGGTCCTACACCAGCTTAATCATGTTTTTACGAACTACTACAAGCAAAATTAAGTATGTGCTTATGTCTTGGAAGGATACGGTCTGAAATATTTGAAGTAGTGTTGCATTCTACTAATCCTCAGGTCATTTTATTCCTTGTTTCAGAAGTGAATGATCACATTCCAGTACATGCCATATAGCCAATCTCTGTAAGAGAGTATAAATATGAAATCAAGCTCCGTGCCATTTTAAGGATGCAAATTTTGCTATTCAACAATAAGGTATCCTGAGGAAGGGTGCTCCAAAACCTCGCAGTCTGCTATAAAAACATACCCCTCTTTTGCTTGTCCTTCAATGGCTGTAGACAGAATCTCTGCAGAATGCCATCCTTATGAAACCTCTGAGGCTTCCCAAAATACATTTACATCTTGCTCGTATGGAACTTCACTGCTGTGTTATGGATAAAACTATTCCTTATAATAAAACACAAAAAGGATAGCTTTCAGACTCATGCCTGGAGATTTATGCTGATCATATCTTAAATGCTACTGAAAGCTCGGTAGGTAGAGAGGAGAGGAAGGGAAACTGGGAACCCAGACTTCCAGCATTTTAAAAAAAACCCAAGGGATTAAACTCACCTCCAAAAGCCACAACTTTTCTAGATGCTCTCTTTCAGTGTACATTACACTAAGCATGAACGTTATACCTTTGGTTGCCAATATTACCTAACAGTAAGCTCTGTATTTCACCCAAGTGTGAGTTCTTCCAAATGTTATAAGGACTGTTTCAGGCATACTAAAAAGCCCCCCCCCCCTCTTTATTTTACCATGCTCAGCCAGTTCCAGCTTTAAAAATTGGCTGCACCTATGATGAAAAAAAGTCACACCGTTACTACATTAGAGTAGTAAATAAGAAATGAGGAGAAA
>NW_008794744.1:297720-319671 GCF_000699145.1 Aptenodytes forsteri | reverse complement strand
CATTATGCCAGAAAAGATAATTTGCTGAATAGTAAAGATTTTTTATTGCAAACTACATCCCAAGATTATTGAAGATTTGTCCTTTGACAAAGGGTTCTGAGAAAATCCAGCATTTCTATGGCAATTCACTTCCTCCAATCTGTTTTGGTCAGTACTGAATCTTTAAAGCAAACAAAAGAATCTTATTTTTCAGGCAGTTTTTCCAAGAAAATTCCCTTGGGCTTTTGGACTACACAACAACTCTTCATATAAAAAAATCCCTCTCTGAGCTATCACCACCATTGTTACTTCTGTTTGGATGAAGATGTAATGTAACTAAGGAATAAAATTCGTAATTATTCTCTCTCTGGAGTTCCTATTTACTCAGAGTGAGTCAAGCACAATAATTCCCGACATCTTTTCATATGTGTATTTTCTCTTGCTTTTGCCTAGATTTTTTTCTCATTCTTTCCCACAGCTTAGATTTTTGATGCATTTTGTAGATATGCAAGATTATTTTGGGGCCACATTGCTCAAGAGGTACAGTGATTGCCCTCTACCCTGATACCAAGAAAGTTTATATATTTCATTTACAATTTAATTCAACTTTCCCCCATTTCATAAAAATGCTTAAAAATGCCTGAAAGCAAATCTTATGAGAACACAGGAGTAACAGCTGAATGGAAATATAGAGCAATTATGAGAAAGCTAGCATGGAGAAGTGAATTTTAGAGTGCATATTCCAAGCCCCAGAAGACATAAGTGGAATACACAGTTATCACTTAATTTAAAATCAGAGAGTAGAAATGTAGCTTATGGCTATGGCTTCCAATGAAATACTCTAGTAAATGTTTATCCTTAATTGTGGAGCTTGTGAAAGAGTGGAATATTAAAACAGAGGGCAAAGATACAATTAGGACATTAAAAAACCCAGTACTAGAATCCTTCCTCAAGTGTTCTAAAAGGTTAATATCTTTTATAGAAGCTGTACACAGCCACACAAAATCAGTAAGAATAAACAGTATTCACATTTTAGGGCATTTGGTGCATAATAGCTGCTGTCTTCTGTAAACTGAGATACGCTTTCATGAATTTTCTAGATGTTTACACTGCCCTGATGTACAAGAGGTACTGTCCATAGCCAACAGCAATTCTATAAAAAGCAGTACAGTGGATGTATTTGAAAACAGAACAAACATTCCTTTCTTTTTTTCTCCCCTAAAAAGATAGCAATAAAATTGAAATCTTTTGCAAAAGAGAGATAATATTCTTTCTAGGAGAGAAATCTTTAAAAAAAACCCACCAAAACCAAAAAACAATGAACACTCAGTCCCACTGGTGTTTGATGTTATTTTATTTCCAGTATTGCAAACTAGTTCCAATAATGCAATTTTATATAGATAAAGTAAGTCACATTTCTGTGAGAGGCAACAGTGTTTTTTGACATTAAATATCCATCAAAGAGAATCACAAATGGTAATATTTTAATGGCTATTGATCTGAAAAAACCAAAAAACAATGAACACTCAGTCCCACTGGTGTTTGATGTTATTTTATTTCCAGTATTGCAAACTAGTTCCAATAATGCAATTTTATATAGATAAAGTAAGTCACATTTCTGTGAGAGGCAACAGTGTTTTTTGACATTAAATATCCATCAAAGAGAATCACAAATGGTAATATTTTAATGGCTATTGATCTCATCTTTCTTTCCTTTGGAATAACTTGAATTGTACCTTCCATATTTTGGATGACTTAACAGCGTGGTTATTTACTTTAAAGATGGACAAGATTTGTTGTATTTTCAGATACTCAGATACAGAAATTTGCTTTTACCTTTCTTGGCACAAAGCTTTTCAAATGTATGAGATTTTTATTTTATATTTTTATTTTTGCTCTTGATTTAAATTGTCATTAAATTCAAATGTGTTAATAAAAATATTGATTATGACTTCTACATAGATCTAAGAATCAAGAGGAAAAGTACTAGGACATGAAAATATTTGATGCCAGTTTATTTGCTAGTACTTGTACAAGTACAAGGTACTGATGTGCAACCTACTGAAAAGTTGTGCATTACCTAAGATTCATAGTATTAGAAGTTGCAAGAGGCTGAGGACAAACATTGCATAACCTTAACTAATTTCATTGATAGAGGTTCATTATTAGTTCAGTAGCTAGATCTGTTAATTCCTGAAGGATAGTGAAAAAGGAGTGTTTGTATAATAGCCACAAAAGTCCAAAAGACTGCAATTCCTTAAAAAAAATAATGTCTTTTACCAGCAGAGGAAAGTCAGTGCTATGCAAAAAGCAGACTTTTTTCTGCACTACGCTGGAGACAGGGGAGATGAAAGGAATCAGGAGGAGACAATAGAGATGGATGATTTTGCTAATAAGTCACAGACACTAGATGGGGATGGATGTCAAAACATAAATATTGCTTCCAAAATTTACTTTTGCTGCTAAGAATCTAGGTGATATTATATGTAAGGAATTAACTGGGGCCAATTTCTAAGTTCCCTGAGATTTCCACTTTCTTTGTATTCATATCTAGAAACACTCTAAGCTGGGCTGGTAAAAATTTATTATTTTCCTCTTTTTTTCAATATACAGCCTCTACTTCATTCATTCCACACACAAAGGAAGAGGCTAAATAAAACCTTTGCAGACTTTCAACAGCAACTCACCACAAAATATTAAAAAGAGGTCCTCCATTCGGCTTAGATCGCATTGCCTAGTACTGTTGCTTGAGGCTTTTTCTGCCTAAAGACAGTATTATCTCAAGCTAGTGTTTTTACACTTGAAACTTAAGGAATAAAGTAGCTTTAAAGAAAACAAACTAGAAAGCTGTATTAATGGCTATGTAAGCAGAATGAGAGGCTTGTCACATGGAGGTAGGTGTTCGTTTACCTACTTTTTTGAGAGGTTCAAAGGGTGTTTAAAGAAGAGCTTTGAAATATGGTAGCAGGCCAGCTCCTTGTGGCAGGGTCTGGAGGTTTCTTTGTAGATGTTTTCCTTGATTCCTCAAAATATTTTGTGTACAGGCTCAAGCAAACAACCCACAGCACAAGACCCCACTGTGCCCTATTGCCAATGTACTTCCAGGTGCTGGGGGAATCACAGATGGTGATATGGCAGAGCTGCATGGGGGAACTGGAAAGAGAAGGTGGCTCCCCTTTGGGAAAGGTCTGAGTGGAAAATTCAGGAGAAAAGCACAGTTGAAACTTCCCTTAAGAAAAAATCTGGACTTTGTCTGATCCTTTGCTAAATGCATTAAATCTAAGCTAAATCCTATGCTTGAAGTTGGAAAAAACAGATGAGCTGAAACAAAGGTCTAGAACAACCGTGAGAAGTACGTCATCTTGCATCCTGAATCTCAAAAACCCCTTTCCCTATGAAATTAAGTCTACATACACAGTAAACTAGATTGGTGCAAGACCTTTAGAGCAGTAGATCTTGGATTTCTCTACACACATAGTGCATAAATAACATCAAGCACTGCTGACATGAAAAAGTAAGTGTGAAACATTTTCAGGATAATTTTAGTATACAAGAGTATATGCATGCAGGTAGGATAGCTATCATAACATAAATCATTTGGAATTTAAATTTTTTCCTTATACTTACCATGAACAAGATACTGACTAGTGTCTGACATCCAATGGCCTGAAACAAAAGCATTTCAGAGAACTGAGCTAATTATTTGGATAAATTAAATCCCTACTCAGTTGTTCAGCCCAACAGTCGCTGCAATGTTACTGGTGAGCCGTGACACATCCCATATAGAAAACACTTTGTATTTTCTGGAATGTGAGAAGACAAGATTTGAGGTGGGTTGATAATTGCCACGGTGCTTACTGTCATCTGTGCAGAAGATATTTTTCAGGTCGCTGTCTGATATACAAATTCTTGGCAGCAGAAGCAGTTTGTGCAGCCCCTTCTGCCCATACTTCTCAGGTGTGCCAGAAGGTGGGGTCACACAGGCAACCGTAGAGAAAATGGTTTAGATTAAAAACCACCTTGAGAAGCATCCAGAGAAGTTGTGTTGTATAAACTACCACTGCGGCCAAAAAAGACAATACTTATTAAAGTCTGTGGGAAAAACTCAGGATATGCTGTTTTAACAGACGTCAAAGGTAAACAGAGCAGATCATTAAAATCGTTCTAGCATAACCTCTTGGACCAAAAAAGCTTGAAATGTATTTTGTTGCTAAGAAAAGTGAGAAGACAGAGAGATAATAAGCTGGCAGCTGCAGAAGCAACAAAGCAGTTTGCCACAGCAGTATGGCTTAATTCTTCAAAGGGAAATTTGCAAGGAAATGTTGACAAACAATGTGTCATAAACAGAACTCATCTAAATCACATGGTGGCAAACTAGAAAAAAAAAGAGAAAGAGAAAGTAATTTTACTCTGTGACGTGCTTTACCTCTCAAATAGCAGGATTTGACATTTTTTTCTATTTCAGAAAACAAATTAACATTCATCTGGTTTGGTCCCTACTATGCATTTTCAAGTTTACATCAGCTTTTCAAGCAGTGATAAACCTCAGGAAAGGGTGAAACACCTAAGTATGGGATTTTGTGTGAAAAATAATTAATACTAAAAGAGTCAGTAGAAAGTGTAGTCTTGTCTTAAATGTCTGTATGAGAAAATGTTTTAATATTTCCTTTTCCTAGTTCCATTCAGATTGTAGTTCTTCACATTGTTGCAGTGTATTATCTTCATTAATGATTACAACACATATTAATAACATTTTTTGTGAATAAAAAGACTTGGAGGGTTTCCTAAACCTGCTAAATATTTTTTTTTTTTGTTATTTGCTAAGGGACTTAGTATTCTCCATCTGCTGTTCCTAAAAATTACATTTTGACCCTTGTTTCTGTTTTTCCTAGAGCAGGATTCAAACAGGAATTATTAACTATCGTGCTGGTTCTTTTTCTCCATCTTTTAAGAGACAGACTCATAATCTTATGTACCCATACTTGCATGCACATTACATTTGTAATGCAAATTACATTTTGACCCTTGGTGTGGTAAAAGCACTGGTAAAAGCAGTTCCTGAAGCCTCTTATTGACAGTTTAATATATACTTGAAAACACAGCAAGAACTGAATTTATGATTATTCAGCGTGAAAAGATCAACACTTGGAAAGTTTTCATATATAGCACTGCAGTTTTTCACAGCTTTAAACATCAACAACAACAATACAACCCAAACTATTCTGTGATTCTATGATTCTATGAACAATATAATTATGACCTCGAATTGAAAGGCATTATGTTTTTTCAAAGGAGAGCTACTGCTGTTCTCAGTGCTACTTGCTCCTCATTCCCCATGAAGGTCAGGGTAACACCCAGTTTTCTGATTAATAAATATTCCATTTTGTTTCAAAAGCTGTTTGCACCAGCTGGCATAGTTGCATCAGCTTGACTGGAAGGCTTATGTATATTCATAATCTTCAGTTACCATGCGTTGCTGGAAGTAGCTTGCCCTACTTTCAGCCTGCTAATTGATGTTGCTTGCCCACAGCTTTATTTCTCTGAGATTACAGTTTTCTGAAAACTGTATTTATTTATTCGCTGTTATTGAAAGTGAATTAATTTTGTCTCAAAAATCAGACTGATATCTAAAACCTACTCTTAATCTAAAGAACCAAGTTATAACATCATGTTTCTTCAAGTTTCACAGATCTCATCTGTTTTATTCTCTCTTGAGAACAGTTAGCCAATGAACTATTTTCATATTTTGAAACTTCAAGATTATTATTAAAAGAAAAAAATCCATTCTATACTGAGACAATTTTCAAAACAGGGAAAAGAGACAAATGTAGGCAAGCCAGGCAACCTAAGGATCCCTCTCTCTGGTCTCGAGTGGTTTCCATTCTGGAGCTGAGAATCTTTTCCTGACAAATATTTAATTAAAAGCTGGGAAGTTGCTTGTAAAGTGTTTCACTTCCAGCTAAGAATATGTTCTAATACAAAAGTGTCTCATCAGAAAATTCCCTACCTAGTTCTTCCTAGACATCTAACATAGAGGTCACTCACTGCCTAAATTCTTTCCTCAAATACGCACATGGCTGCCATTGCATCACTGATTTTCTGTCCTTGAGTAAAAAACCTGTATTCCTTGGTCCTACCAGTTAATATGAACCCAGTATTAGCGTCACTGGCAGCTGCAACTTCAACAGCTAAACACTAATCAGAGGACAATTTAGGTCTTGAGCTATTTTTTTTGCACCACTGCTATCCTTTTCTCTGCTTGTTTTTAGAACTTGCAGCTACGCAGTGGACAACTCATCATGGGATGTATGTGTTCATTACACTACTTTATAAAATCATTCCACATTAGTCTTTTACATCCAGATGACTTTTTTTTTTTTTTTTTTAAATGCATAAAAGTTAATAAAACCTGTGAGCTATAAGGAAGATAACCATCTGTAGATTATCTGACTTTTTTGCAACAGTAACTGCACTGGTTGAGAGTATCATACTAATGCCAAAAAATCAAGGAAGATCTTTTAAAACGAGACAACATGAACAGGTCTGATTCTTTTCGTAGTCACAACAGTGAGAGTGAAGCAGAGCTAGTTTATGTAAAACTAAAGAAGACTCAGCATCTTGATTTTCAGCTGAAGAAAAACAATTGAGAAAAGATGTTTTGACTATTTTTTTCCTAGACAGTTTACAATGGTGTAAGTCAGAGGAACATCACTGCAGTAACAGATACAGACTGATTTACATCTGTGGAGGAGCTGGCTCAAATCACTCTGTGTGTTAAACATTGTTAATTTTAAGCATTTTGCAGCTGTGCTTTTGCTCAGAAAACTCAGACATCAGCTGTTTTCCAGCGGCTTTGGCTGCTGCCCTTTACCATTTCCTGTGCCACTCAGGGCCAATTGCTCACAGTTCAAGGGAAAAACATTCAGGATCTAAAATTAGTGCATTTCCCTAAAGACAGCAGAACCCTTTGAAATAATTTTCCCATAATAAGACGTGATGAAAAAATTATCCCAATTTAATTTACTCTTCAACATTCATAATATACAATCCTGTATTTACTGCATGCATTTGTAGAGTTCTTCAGTGACTGCCCTGGTGTCTCAGCTATTTCTATGCCTCCTACCTGCGCTGAGAGATGACCACTGACTTTAGCTGGCTCCAAGCCTCACTCCTAATGTAAATTAACTACAGCTGAGTTACTCTGATGAACCACAGCTCTATATCTAACCCAGGTTGTCTACTACTGACAGCTATTTACTCAAAAATCATGTGAACAGTCTTTAGCTCCAACACCTCTTTTTTTAAGACACTACACAGGACTTAAAAATTTATAGAAGCTGTGCTTGTGGAGAATTAGCCAGATTCACAGGGTATCCCAGACATCATGGTTTTTTATATAACAAAGATTTGCCCTCCAGAATCTGCAAGCCCAGGTATTAGAAAACTCCAAACCATAACCTATGAAGACTGCATTGACAGAAAATAATAATAATAAAAAAAATTCTTCTCTGATTTACAATTGAACAATATTATTGAAGTCAGTGCAATTGCAGATGTATAAGCGAAAGCAGAACATGAAGATTACGAAGATTAAGCTTCTTTATTTGTGTGGAACTTTTTAAACCATGGGCTCTCTACATCTCATTTTATATACTTGCATCACCTTTTTGTGTACTATCCTTGCAGTATTTGTCTGGAAAGTGATAGGGTTGTTTTTCAGGCCACATTTGCCATGTGGCAGTTTAGTCTGCAATAACATTTCAATTTCAGGATTCTGAACTCCTGCACTTTTGGCATTAACAACAATTATCTACTAGTATTAATTTAACTAGTATACTCTTCACTTCTAAACCCATTTTGCCACTTTAAAATATTAATCTGTAGATGAATAAACCCTGCTTTCTAGGGAATAAGCAAACTTTATCTCCATTTTACAGCTCAGTACACTGAGTCTCAAAAATGCTAAAGACACACAAGGGTGAGACAAATTTTATTGCAGGAGTTGACTTCCAAAATCCATAGCGAGACAAGCGCCACTTGCGATTCAGCAAATTTCCTCTTGCTTTGGCATACCCTGGGCTGTAGAGCAGCTTGCCTCTAGTGTAGCAACCGATCACATAACACTCCCCAGCGTCTCATGGAAACCTGCCAGAACAGCACTGGACATGCAAGCAGGTATGTTGCATGTATTGTGTATGCATCACCTGTTATGTAAATAGGCACCATTTAGTAGGTTTTTGTAACCTAACTACACCTGTTTTATACGCAACCGTTTGCTTATCTCTGAGGCTTGTTTTCATGGGATATGCATAATTTTAAACCCAAGGGTTCAGCTCCAAAACGCCTTTAGTCAGTATAAATCACCCCCGGTGATGCCAATGGACTTGAGATTCACCCCACACACACCTTTCCAAGAGCTAACCCTATAGGATTGGGTTAGCTTTAATGCAGCCTCAGGTCTCTCTTTCACCCTTGTTCCACAGACAGTGGGTCAAACTGACCCCATCTTGGAGTGATGGGTCCTGAAGCAGGAGGAATGCCCCAGAATATCACCTCACAGGTGTGAAATACGAGTCCAGTATTAGAGGGGGTCTGAGGAAGGTATCAAAACCAACGTGGCTGTGAGTGCAACTAGGGGTCACCGGTACGCCAGGCCCCTCTTGCACAGGTACCCCATTCATGGGCACACTCCCTGCCTGCCAGCCAGTGATGTGATCCCTTCTCAGCACATAAGTCAAGACTGCATGGGCAGAAAGACTAAAATACCACTTCTGTGCTTTGAATGATCCCTTTACGTCGGAATTGAGATCGTTTAGTGAGGCTCTGTAGGAAAAAACGATGTATTGTTGCCTAGTGTCCCTGTTCTGTGAATATGTCTAAGGCTTCAAAATCCTCTTCAGTGCCCTGGCACTAATGCAAAGTTTTAAAAAAATGAGCAAAACTCTGACTTTAACAAGGTTGCACTAAAGAACATATGATGTGAATGTGAGGACTGGAAACTTAGCAATTCACAGAACATTCAAATCTGACTTGATTAAAGCTGTGGCATGAATCTGAGGGCCTAGTAGGGAAAAAAAAAAAACCAACAAAAACCCAACCCCCAGATATTTTTCTTCGCTCAAATTCAGCCATTTGTATCAAAAAGCTCTAACATATGTAAATACACATGCATAAGCAATTTGGATACCACTGCTCTATGTGCAAGGTAAGGGATTGGTTTTGTATACGTTCTTGATAAATGAGAAAGAATTATTCATCTGTCTTTGGCTAGTTTCCCAAACACTTCATGCAAAATCCTAAGCCTTCCCAGTGAGTTAAAAGCAAATTGTACAGTTGATGAATACCATACGCTGCTGTAAGTTATACTGACTCATCTCTGCTTGTACTCTATGGGCAATTTTTCTCTGGAAGGGAAAAACCCTGACTTGTTCAGTCCCTCTGAACACTCTTTTTCTCATATGAAATGTTAACAATTAATGCATCAAGCCATTTTACAATTCCAGATTACATTTTTGTTAGAATGGCTAATTTTGTCTGTTGTGTTTTGGGTTTTTTTTATGACAAGCCTACCAGGAGCAGCACGCCACAATGAACCCTGTTTCTTTTTTGGTGGTGTTAAAGAGTAGCATAGAATATTCCATTATTGAGAGAATTGAAGAGATGTGTATGTAAATATTACATTTACATTAATATAAATAATTTTGCTGCCTGTCTAGTTTTGATGCATTATTGTTAAGTAGCAAGCTGCCATTAGAAAAATGAGGCTTTCAAATACCACCTATAAAAATATTCAGAAAAATCCTGTTACTGCTAATAGAAGAGTATAAAAAAGTCCTGCTAATGATGATCTCCAATTTTGCAGGACTAATAAATAATAGAATGATTATATTAACCTAAAAACGACAAAAATGAACCTTTCGCTATTTGGACATGACACACACATTTATGTACCCACCAGAAATCAGATCTATAAACAGATCTGAAAAAAAAAAACCCAAACAAGTAGGAAAACACCTTCAACTCTGTAGAAATATATTGAAATTAACATATTTTAGGAAAAACAAAATGGACAAGAGAAAGGTGGATTGTTTATTAGTAGCAGGAAAAATAGAAGTAAAAAAGATCCTTTTTATGGCACTATTTAGGTACAAATGCATAAATATAAATAGACATTCTTTCTGTTAAAATATTGTATGTGAATTTGACATGTTACTTAACTCTTTACAAAAGTAAAAATATTTTTCAAAGATTTTTTTCCACCTAGGCCACAAGATGTTACTGTGTATATATATTACTGGTCCTGACATACACATTGAGAAAGGGAACTAATTTATGACTACATTTAGGAATATAAATATTTGAAATACTGATATTTGATGAGTAGGGTGTGCAAGAATGTATTTATATGCCTTTTCTTGTCTGAAGAATGTCCTTCCAAAAGGTGTTTCATCTAGAAACTGTTCGAACAATTGCATTTATATAGGGACTATAAAAGCTATTAATAAAATATATTTTGTTACAGTTTAAATGAAAGGGAAAAGTTGAGTTCTACCCTTGAAAAGTCCTGCTGTAGTCAGGACAAATAGCTGTAAGCCCAGACAAAACCAAGAAGTAATAAGTACATGAGTGACTGATACTATAATGATAGCGAGGAATAAATTCAAAATTGCTATTCAGGAGCGTTCTTTATTCATTATCCCCAAATTTATTGCCTATGTTAGGAACCTATGAAAATTAACGAAGATGTGCAGCACTCTTCAAGGCTGGTAAAAGAACTAAATGAAAACATAGGGTGAAAGTACAGTGCATTATATTGAAGAGAGTAACAAAAAAAATCAGTTTACTTAGCTCTTGTTCTAGATCTTCTGATTCTAAACATCAGTTTCAAGAAAGGATCCTGTTTCTGGAAACAAGTTTCTATACTAGATACTCAGCCTCCACTAAAATTATTTTTTTATTTCCCAGGACTGTAGAAAAGGTTATTGCTAGATTCAGACTGTACATTCAGGAACATCGAGCTTATTGTAGTGAATCTAATTTAATATGCTCAATTGTGTAGGTTTTTCTTCTTTAATCCAGTGTTGCCAGTACTGTGGAATCACTTCATTGCAGAAATTCACTTTCTAGCTCCCTTTCCAGCTGCATCAGTATGAAGAGTAGTCTAAAGGTAACATACATTGCTTCTATAAAAGAGAGAAAATAGTATTATTTCACACTACTTTTAGTTAGAAAAAGCTGAACTGGATTTACCCATCTTTTCCAAACTATTTCTCTTTGGGAAAAGACCAAATTTAGTCTTTCCAATTTAGAATAACTAAGGACATAGTGGAAGACCTTAACTGCAGCATTTTAGCGGTAAGGGTCATGGTTGAGATTCTGAATATTTCGTATAAAAACATAAGAAATGTGCTCAGAGATCCTTGACTGAATTATTAAATCTGAAGAAAACAACCTGTGTGAACTTTTCATTAGCAATAATCAGGAAATTGGACTCAGCAGATGAATAAATTGAGTTATGAATTATAAATTGTTGGGTATATGAGCAAGCTAAATATTGTATTAATACATGCAAAATATTGCTTAATGCTCAAACATATATTATATGTCACGCTAAAACAAGTAAATATGGTGTACAATCTTGTGTTAAAGTTGTGTATTAAATGTAAAACAGAGATGGGAATTTTCTTTTTTTTTTTTTAAACATATGTTTAGGAAATCTAGATGAAATGCAGAGTTCTAGTCAAATGTCACAATATATGAAAAAAGCCACAAATCCCCAAAACTGCATATTTTTGATTTAGCTAATCCAGATGCTTATGTTTATAATACAGGGGTTATACTAAACAGACATTGAAATGTATCTTCTTGCCAACAGCAAGAATACAAACACTGAGACATTAGATGTGTGAATTCTACTGAAAGATGACAGAATATAACAGCCACAAATGACAACCCATTTCTTTTGAACTCTTCAGAAAACATGGAGAAAAAATAATTCAGATTAACTGCCTTTAGATTAAGCTTTGGAAGGCTGAAGTATACTCAAGTTCCAAGAAAAGCAAAGATCTTAACAAAGAATAAGGAAGTTTCAACAAGCACAGTGCCTAGTGTTTCCAGCTTGGAAAATGCAGCAGCCTTTTATTTTGGTCCTCCATGGGACAGGTCTACCAGAGATCGCAGATACGAGAAGTTAGTGCCCCTCCCACACCTAACCTGATTTGTGTTTCTCACAAGTCAGGTGTAGTCCTATAACTGGGGATGACTATAGAATGCATTGCCACAGTACCATAAGGGGTTGGGATTTTCTAAATTCCTATGAATGATCAAATGTTTTAAGATATTCAAATAAAAATATGAATTATGCCTCGAATACAACTCATTAAAATCAACCCATAGGATAATCAGATATAAAATTTAAGATTGGAATATATTATTAAAATTAATTTCACAAGGACTGCCAACACTGAGGGACAGCAGCAACAACAGAATCCAGTAATCCTAATTCTAGTCTCCCAACCTAAGTATTAGAAGATACACTGTATTCCAAATAATCCACGTAAAGCGCTAGAAGAGAGATACTGCAGATGACGGTACTGTTACTATGCTTTGTCCTACAGATTAGATGATGCTTTAAATGTCATCTAATGTTAATCCATTTTATTATTGTCAAGATAAAAGGAAAATTCTGTCTATACACAGAAAGAGAGGTATAGTCATGCCTACGATGCACATTATTTCTTGCAGCAAATATGCAATAAACTAGCTCTCACTAATGCTGATTTAAGTGATTACTATTTCATTATGCAGGAGCTGTTCTCTCTTACACACAAAATACATCACGTAGGAAAATACTACTAACAAACAAAACTTTACTTTTGAACTTAGGTAATGATAAAAAAGGTACAAGTTATATTTTCTGAACTGCCTAACTATCTGTGCAGAAAGATAACAACATTGATGCTTAGGAAATATGTGTCCATAGTGCAAGAATTTAAAATGATGGTTTAGTTACTGAGCAACTACAGTACTGTAATCCCCATTCTACTCCAAAATACATGAATAGGAAGAAAATATATTCAGTACCTTTTGAGAAATACCCACAATGTATCTTCCCTGTTATAAGATTATGCAAATTCCTACTGCAAAACAATAAACAACATTTCAAAGAACATCAAATTTGCAATAAATTGACAGATAGGCATGTATGAGATTTTTCTGCAGCCCAAATGTAATGATTTGAAATTTTGTGGATGCTCTAGAGGAAGATGTCTAATCTTTCACAATTCTAAAAAGGAGCCTAAGTGTCTCACTTTTCTGCTGGCCCCTGTGCCCCAGGCACAAAATATGTAAGTATCACCTTCCCCCTCTTGTAGTGCAGAATGAAATGAAAGGAGCAAGTCCAAGGTGGATTGTCATGACAAGGTAAATACCCCATATGCACATTCCTGTCTGAACCTACCCATATTACTTTAGGTTATGTGAAAAACTGTCCAATCCTAGAGAGTCTTTCCAGCCCTATAGCCAGTGTAACTTCATTTTGGACTACTGGAAAATATCTTAGGGGTGGGGAGGCTGTTTGTTTTTTAAAACCAAAAGACAACATCATAGAAGACAGTGTATAAATAAAACAAAACTATTCCTGAGCCAACTACCTTTCATATTAAGGAATATATATTTCTTCTCCCTTCCTTTCAGTAAGATTAACCCAGTCCTACTATAATTTTGAGTAAGATTACAGAAAATGACAGATTTCAGAAAGATTAAATCAGCTCTATTATAATTTCCAAACAATGGCATGACATGACAAAATTTGACTTTGCATTTCCTTTTCCTGAGGCAGGCAATATAGGCCTCAGTATAGATAACTATGTATACAGTATAGATAACTATGTATAAATACATAGTTATCTTCCTTTTTTTTTAATAACACATAATCTTCTGTGCTTCTCCTACATTGAAAATTAAGTGGTTTGTTTTCTTTTTTTAATTTAAATGGGCCTAGAATAAAACCCATCAAAAAAATCCCAAATGCACATCCTAAGTGGCAAGCAAAATCAATATATGCTTTCTAATAAATGTAAAATAATTGTTTTGTCTTTATGGATGGCATTTATTGCTCCAAGAGAACAGATGACTAGAAGCAGACAGTAAATTGATGCATATAAATAAAATACAATACTATTGAAAATAATATTTCTTTCTTTGACATTATTACAAAATGTCATTTTGTCAATGGACAACACACTTTGTGAGGAGTTTACAAAATGTAAAAAGAAAAATCCAGTTGCTCTTTCAAAAGATACAGAAATTAATTAGCATATTATATAAATTAAAATAAGACATGGTGACATATTTGTTGAGCAAAAGGATCTGATGCTGAAACTGCTATCACTAGTAACAAGCTGGAACTGAATAATGAGTTGTAGCAGTCCACTGTCTCGTCCACTAGCTCTGCGCTTTTCTCTCATGCTATGTAACACTTATTAAACAAAGGGTTCAGATGATTAATTGTGTGATCACATTCATTAAAAACAGTAAAAACCCACACCCCCAATCAAAAAAAAGATATATGTTAAGAGCAGTCTTCTACTTCTCATAGGTCTTCCCAAGGCCCACTGAAGGAAGTAACTATTTTGGCACTTTTTGATCAGAGGGACTTGGATCAGCAGCTCATTAAGTTGCACCATTTACTCCAGTGCTCTCTTTTGAGCTTTCAGCCCACTGGTGTGGTATGAGTACAGCTTTTAGTAAAACAGTGTTAAAGCAAGTAACGCACACTTTGTTTGCCATGTTGCCAAGAGAGCTGGGAGCTCATTCCAAACATGGGATGAGGGAGAGGAGGGGGAAAGGAAAGATAATTTTTTCAGAAAAACAGTTTAATTTATTTACAAAAAAAGTAGTCACATTTGGTTTTGCATTTGGAAATCCCCCCTTTAAATACTTGCCAAGCAATAAGCGATCATTTTACCCCAAGCCAGCATGAACATTTCTCCAAAGCCAGGCAGACTTTGCAGGTTTACACCTTGTAAAATTACAGATGTCTTCCAGTTGGAGGTCTTCCACACATACTAATCGATCAAAATGAGAGATGAAACAGATCTTAATTCTGTTTTGACTGTTGAAGAAAACTTGTCATAATACCTGCCTTCCATTGTAACTAGGGAAAGCACTAGAAGTCTGGGACAAACAGTTCTTTAGTTTAAATCATTGACAAAACTCCCATATGTCTACTGGGAGCGTGATTAAATTCAAATAGAAAGGTTCACAATAATTCTACGGTGCTTTCCATTTCTGCATCTTTGAGTTCCTGGGAAGCTGGTGGGAAAAGACAATTAAAATCAGGAGGTTTTTTAGTGGGCTGCTTGCATCAAAAAAGAAACCATTTCATTTCCTCCCAGAGCTTATATTCATTTGTTGGTTGAGTACAATATATTCTATATCTGCCGTGGGTTTTGGTAGGAATTATAATGTGGGAAGAACTGTCCCTCTTAGGATTTATTTTCTTGCTTTCTTTTCTTGTGCCTACCCACATAGACTGGGTTTCTTATTATTTCAAATATAGCTTGCAATACCAAAATTATCAGTACTCTAAATTATGGTTAAGATACATATTTCCCCAACAAGCTGGGAAATGTCTTAAGAGCAGATTGCATGCCAGTGAACAGTCATTGCAGCTCCACTTTTTCAACTCAGATACTCATATTTTAGTCACTATGACCTAAAAAACTCTTCTAGCTCTCTGAGTCCATCAGCTGTCCCAGATTTCATGCCAGAATCCAGTTTATTAGCTTTTCCTAAGGAGAAGTCTCTTCTGCCTGTACAAATGGAAAATACAACCTTTTCCTCAGTTCAGGGACACATCATCAGGAAGAGTTAGGAAGCTAGGGGGTTTTGTATGCCTATCTAAGAGATAAGCCTAAAATATTTGATAGTGCCATTGTGAGTATTCTTAAAATTAAAGCCAAGATTAAGATAACTTTTGCTTGCAAGTGCAAAAATATCTCAAATTCAAAGTCTCCTTAGTGGCTTGTTAAACCATGTCCAAAAGAAAACAGATTTTGCTTCTTTTGAATTTTCTCTTTAATCTTACATAACCATCTAATCACAAGAGATTCCTTTGTACACATCAACAACCTGGGTGTCCATGAATTGCATACGAGTAGCAAAAACTTCAGACCTCTGGAAATTATCACTGCCGGGATCATACCCTGACTTTTACAAAAACAATCTTTATCATATGTCTTTTTTTACAAGTTAGATAAGTATGGAACTTTTCTTACTTGAATTGAATGCTTCATACTTTCTAATAATTCTGAAGGTACATTCTACAATACAGAAGAACTATTCACATATGCTTTATACTGATTTGATCCAGAAACTTTATGTTATTTAATACCAGTCCCAGTGTTTTGATGGTGTCTGGACATTATTCTGGTTAAATCAGTCCCATTGTACCATACCAGCCCTGTACACACTTATATTCAAATGTATGAGTGTCTCCTTTTATTTTTGAACTCAAAAAACTTATGTGGTTATAAGATTTATATAAATTTGCATAAGTTGATGAGAAAGAATGGCTTATAAATTAAGTTTCCCCAATGCTGGCAGAAATTACATGCACAACTACAAGGCTTGACATACAGAAATTAGAGCCCCTCTAAATTCAACCCTGTGTGATGTAAAACTGGCAGAAGTAAATCACATTTCCATTTATTTGTCTTCAAAACTAAGACTTGGCAGTTGAGAAAAAAACATCTCACTCTGCTCTTATTCCTAGTCCCCCAAAGTAGGGCTGGTGGGTATCTGTCATCACTTTTCTCTCTGAAGAAAAAGCAAGACAATTCAAGGATCACAAGTGACAACTTAGGCTACTTAAGGGTGACAATAACCAGCACCTGCGTCAGGGCTCTGGACAGATGAATGATCAGAGGTAGCTCTGGTAAAGGTCAAGATGCTGCTGCTGTTCACAGGGCCCTGCTGCATGAGGTTATCATTGCCGGGGGACAGGAGGGAGACCATGACCAAGGCTCTGCTGCAGCACACCACAGACAGCTCTTTTAATTCACACCCTTTTTTTTTCAGCTGTTTAAAACTGTTGTGTCCAGCTGGAATAACATTCTCCTTCCCACAGCCCTTCTCTTTGTATCAACCTCTGGCAGAAGAATGAGGTCCAAAGCCAGAGACCGTAACACCTGAACTCACCAAAGCTGGAGTTCATCTTTCCAAGCCACTTGCCAACACTTAAACTCATTTTATCCTATGTGGTTAATATTACTATCAGTAAGAAGGGGGATTTTCTTTCTCTAAATCTCCCAAAGGGCAGTGACAAATTCAGCACAGACCCTGTAGTTTGCCTTGGGGCTTGGCTGTAATGAACAGATCTTTAGAAGGGAAGAAGAAAACAAGAATACCATTGCTTCATTTAAATCTCTTCTCTTTCCATGCCATGAGGAAGCTCAGTTCTTTTTCCTCTGTGACAATTTAATCCCTCCAGTAACCACCCCCTTTTACTGAAAGCTCAGGGGCTCTCTGAGTATGTCATCTGAACTCTGTTCTGGACCCAATACTCTTGCCTGACAAGCAAGAAACCTTGCATTTAATTTCTTCCCATGGTGCACTGGCTTTGGCTGAATGATTGGGCAGTGCCATTTTCTTCCGTTTATACAACCCCAAAATTTTTAGGTGTTCAGATACAATACCACTTTGATAAAATTTAGCAGCTGCCATCAGTTCTTTACATTCATTTGTTTCCATTAACATGCCCTTAGGTTTTAAATGTATTTTGCTTATCATTTCGCACTGCTCCTGAGGAGACATTCCCTTTATAGTTCTGTTTCTTATTCCATCTCCTGCATCCTGTTCATGATGCAGAAACCATATCTGTGGCTAACATTCTACTCCTGACTTTTATAGTTTATTTACTCTGCAGAAAATCCTTCAACCATAGTGTTCATTTGCAAGAAGATCCTTGAGGGAACATCTTGCAAAGAAACAAACATGAACTCATATTGTTGTGCTAATTACTAAGTTTAACATGAGAACTGCAGTGAGTGGAAAGCCACTGTGTGGGTGAGCCTCATTAAGATACAGCATTCCTGATTAATTGTTGAATTAATTAAATTGAGATGGAAGGATAGATCACTTTCTGGGGCAGAATGAAGAACTCCTAGGAATAATTAGATAAAGTGGAAGAAAAATATCATTGTTAGTTTATTTAAGTTCTGTCCTTATCACTTTCATTTGCGTGTGCTGTTGGAAGGACATTCAAGCAAACACTGAAGATTAGAAAATTTTACAGAATGCCAGTAATCAGTTCCACACTTCCAATGCTACTGTTAGAGTCACGTTTCTCATATTAATACTATTATGCAAATCCAGTCAAAGAAGGAAAAGACACTGTGTGCAAATCAACACCAACTTTGGAAACTGAGCATTTACCATGGAGTACACATCAAAACTCAACTGTAAATGTTTTCCCTCAACTAACTCTTAATCATGAACAAGCTCAGAAAGCAAGCTGATCACAAATTGTACAAAAAAAAAAACCTTTTAATTTTATAAATTACCCATGATGGATTCATTTCCTAGCTTTATATAACAATTCAGTCAATTACAGTCCAGTAGGGTGTCTACCTCTTGTAACTGAAGATACAAATGAAGGAAGAAACCAACTTAATTTCAGCCAGGAGAGCTCTGGAGTAAGTGCAATGGATGAATAAGCAACATAGTGCCCTGCTAGCTTGGATTGCTACAGCTTCACTGGTTTTTACATTTGTATCAACTGGATATAGTTACTTCAGACATAAGAAGTCACATCTGCAGACATCTTTTCAAGTGAAATTTAGATCTAGCCTTAGAGCTGAGTTTTAACACTATCATAATAGTGAGGTATGGGCAGTAAAGACCATTTTATCCTAATGTAAAATTCAAAGTGCTTCTTTCACTGTAATTTTGGTCAATGAGAAGAAAAACAAGGATTTGCATTAAACAGAATTTGGAAAAAGCATAAATGAGACAGCCAACCTTTCACCAAAACAGACCTGATTAACTAGGTCAGCTTCTTCCATGAAACATAAAGATGTATCTTACCAACCAATTTCCATTATGGGTTTTGGCAGCCAAGGACTAAAAGTTGGAAGAAGGAATAAATATTTAGTGGAAAACAATTTAAATCCTAACGTAGCAGTCTCAAACAAGTTATCCAAACCAACAATTCTAAAAGAAGCCTTTCATTACAGGATATGTTTCTGGTTAACCCTCAGAAGCAGCTTCAAGTTTCACAAGGCATCAGAAAGCCATGGCCCAACACAGTTTCCTCTCCCTATTTAAAGCCAGGCTGCATTAAGGAGGATGTGGGTTCTTATTCAATTCCCTCATTGCTGCATTATTCATTAGTCCATCTAATGTAGCCATTTGGAAACAAATTCTGTCTCACATCTTGCCAGCTATGATATAGCAAAGCAAGCTCTTTCTCCCAAAGATTTTAACTCCTTCATAAATAAACAATAT
Organism: Aptenodytes forsteri; assembly: GCF_000699145.1. Lineage (NCBI taxonomy): Eukaryota > Metazoa > Chordata > Aves > Sphenisciformes > Spheniscidae > Aptenodytes > Aptenodytes forsteri. The sequence continues at coordinate 300,183 of NW_008794744.1, read as the reverse complement.
AGACCACCTCTAATTGTGTTTTCCTTTGCTCTTAAAATAATATTATGAATAGTTGTACAAGCAAGAAAAAATAGGCAGAGAAAACACCTGATTTAAACACAAATTGATTATCGAGCCTTAGAAATAAGTGAGCCTCAATGGTGCCATAAACCAGCTCTTTAGAGATGCTGTGCTCTATGGAAACAACTGCAGTAGTCATATTTAAATAAGTTTTGGAATTACTGTTACTGGCAAGTGGTAACTGTACTGTGAAAAGTGTATGTGATATGTTAACACATTTAACTGAATCAAAAGCCATTTGAAAGATCATATTTTACAACAGCTAATTGCTGGTCTGAACCTACAGAAACAACCAGTGGGAGAATATGGATCCCAAACAAGTCTCTCTCCTACTCTCAATTCAACTCAAATTCACTTGCACGTGTCACCATGCAAGATAGAGTACCATGTGGCAATTTTTCTGAGATCCCCATATCAAATCCTATTAAGTGAGAAATTCAATGGCTAACCTCTAATGAATAAATATTTTTGGGGTGTATAAAATATTATTTGCATTTAATAGGATTAGTTTTAATACATATTTATAAACTTAATTGAGAGTGACTGTGAATTTCAGATAGGAAAATGTGACCTATGTTGCAGGGGAACAATTTATCTTTAGGCTACAGAATTATGTCCCTCTAGCTGACGTCTGAGTACCTTCACATATTCATTTACCAATGCAAGGAAACTGATTCTTTAATTTGATTGTTAGGACAGTCATACAGAAGAGGAGAAAAAAGTTTTAAATTCTTTTTCTTTCTGACTTGAACTGTAGGTGTGATTCTAGAGTTTCCACATCCCAAATGCATGTAATAATCCTCTTCTCAACTGTGCCAAAGGTTTTGGAAGGTTTTGTTTTCATTCTGCATTCCTGTTCAGTATCAGAACACACACAACCATTCCATATGTTTCCTTATCTTCTCTTACCCTTGTTTTAGGAGCCAGCAGGCAGGAAAATTGGTGTATAGGCAAGACGGAGCATTCTTTTTGTTTGTTTGTTTGTTTCACAGAAGATCTGCTCTTCACAAATAGCAAATTGTGCCACTTAAATGGATTTCACAGTATGTTTTTCACCTATAAACAATGGTTTCTCTTCATGGATTAAGTTTTTCCACCATCTTTAAAATGTGATTAGGTAATGGTATTACCTACATGACAGTATAGCAAGATGCCGCTATGAAATGGTAACTGGTAAGGGAATGTGCTAGGTCTCCAGAACTGCATCTTTGCATTTGGCCTGGATATATTACACAAGACTATGCAACACCTCCAAATTGTCCAAGTAACTGTACAAAATGGGCTAGAAGCAAACTGCAAGTAAATCAAACTTCTCATTTACCATTTTAAGTCAAAAGTTCACTTCATACAGCAACTTTCTAAACGACAAACTACTGTTAAAAAACTCACCTGCCTTACAATATTTTGCAGCAATTTAGTAACAAGTGAAATAATCAACAAAAACCATCACACAACCATAAAAAGGCAGCCTAACTAAGGGCTATATTTGGCTGCCAATTTTTTACATCAATAGAGTCATCCCTGGGGCTTGTGGCCCTGCAACCACAATGTATAACACAAAACCAAATAAACTACATGTAGTTTGCAATCAGGAAGAAGGACTATCACTTTTCACTACCTCCAAGAAGGTTCAAGTCTATTGTACATGGGAATCTTTAATTTAAATAACAATCATGAAGTACATCACAAACATTGCATGCTTGAGACCCTAAATTAGACTTAGAATCATAGAATAGAATCATAGAATAGTTTGGTTCCTGCTAGTTTTGATAATTTTTTTTTGCGTGTTCCTGTATTGCTCACAATAGGCCACCTACCTGCTTTTCTTGGGACCTGAGCAGGCAGCACATATGCCATTTTATCCATCACAGTTTATTATTAATTAAGAAAATATACTTATTTATATACACTTATCCCATATTTAGAAGCTAGAGGAGGTTTCTTAGAATAGAATAGAATAGAATAGAATAGTTGAGTTGGAAGTGATCTACAGCAATCATCAAGTCCACCTGACCACTTTAGGGCTGACCAAAAGCTAAAGCATGCCATTAAAGGCATTGTCCAAGTGCCTCTTAAACACTGACAGGCATGGGGTATTGTCCACCTCTCCAGGAAGCCTGTTCCAGGGTTTGACCACCCTCTCGGTAAAGAAATGTTTCCTCATGTCAAGTCCAAACCTCCCCTGATGGACGCAGCTTTGAGCCATTCCCACGCGTCCTGGCACTGGGTACCAGGGAGACGAGATCATCGCCTCCCTCTCCACTTCCCCTCCTCAGGAAGCTGTAGAGAGCAGTGAGGTCGCCCCTCAGCCTCCTTCTCTCCAAACTAGAGAAATCCAGTGTCCTCAGCTGCTCCTCAGGAGACATGCCTTCCAGCCCCTTCACCAGCTTTGTTGCCCTTCTC
>NW_008794744.1:290471-297606 GCF_000699145.1 Aptenodytes forsteri | reverse complement strand
CCCTTTCTGCAGGGCTGCTCTCCAGCCACTCCTCTCCCAGTTTAGACTTGTGCCCACCGTTACTCCATCCCAGGTGCAGAATCTGGCATTTGGTCTTGTTCAATTTTATGTCATTGGTGATTGCCCAATGCTCCAATCTATCCAGGTCCCTCTGCAAGGCCTCTTGGCCCTCGAGAGAGTCAGCAGCACCTCCCAGTTTAGTATCATCAGCAAACTTACTAACCGTGCATTCAACTCCTGCCTCCCGATCATTGATAAAAAGATTGAACAGAACTGACCCTAGAATTGAGCCCTGAGGAACACCGCTGGTGACTGGTCGCCAGCCAGATGTAGCCCCGTTCACTGCAACCCTTTGAGCCCTGCCCTTCATCCAGTTCTTCACCCAGCGCACCGTCTACCTGCTCATCTTACAGCTGGACAACTTGTCCAGAAGGATGCTGTGAGGGACAGTACCAAAAGCTTTACCAAAACCCAGGAAAACTACATCCACCACCCACCAGGCGGGTGACCTTATCATAGAAGGATATCAAATCAGTTAAACAGGACTTTCCCTTTGTAAACCTGTGTTGACTGTGCCTGATGATTGCATTGTTCTTTAAAAGTCTTTCAATAGCACCCAGCATGATCTTCTTCATAATTTTCCCAGGTACTGAATCAGTTTTGCTCATAGAGCTGCATACCAGTTTTATATCTCCACAGTAAAGGTGCTATTATAATGAATTAGGTGAGGTCTAATGATTCTACCAGATGCCATGGATCACTGCACTGTAATTCAGGGATTTCTGTTCAGTGGACTGTTTACCATCATTTGAAATGATTGACCTGAAACCAAAAAACTCTGCAGATAAGCATTAAGTCTTAATATTTCAGAAAAGCATATATTGGTGAAATCGTTACATAAAGGAAGCCTCTTTGCATAACTAAGAAATAGTACTTTTATTAAGTAACTCATTTTGGATTATATGAGCAGAGTTGCAGTCTCTGTTTTCAGTTAATCTCCATTTATTTGATTAATTGAAATAAACAGACATATACTTGTAAAACTAGAAAGGAGAAATTTTTCATCAGGGCAGGGAAAGCAATCACCCTGTATACGGAACCTTTAAACTCCAACTGCTGTACTAAGCCATAAATCCTGTTAAGGCAGTAAAATCAGACATTCGGGGGACAAACAATATCTCACCTTGTTGTCACAGACATTCTGCAATTGTTGCAGGAGTATCACTGGTTTTTACTGAGCAGCATTTCTGATTATTCTATATGATTCCATATGAGAGTGAAATCTGTTGTAGCTGATTAGTCTTTTTTTGGATGTTATTGGTGAACATTTCTTGATTTTGATAAGTAACAGCATGGTTGATTTCTAGTAAGTGCATCTCTCTGAATTCAGAATTTTGTATTTGGCAACCCCCCATTCCATAACTGCAATATAAAAATCTGATAAAGAAATATGTCAGTGCAACTCTACAGATGAGGAAATTTAAGGGAAAAGATACCACAGAGATACACCTGAGACATATGTAAAGGTGAATAAAGAGGACTTGCTTCCTTAAGAAATTAGGAATTACAGATTTTGATTTTTCAATACAATTGACAGTGATGTCTGTCCTAATAGACTAAGTTGTAAATTTCCAAGTATTCTGTAACTGATGTTAGAAAGTCAGTGTTTTTCTCTTCACTTAATGACATCCAAAAGCTAGTTTAAACTGGATAACTACAGTTAAACCTAAAGAAAACAGAGGAAAATATTGAGAAATACATAAACACAGTTCTCAACTACAGGCAACAGTAACACTTACTACTACAATATTGATTTGTATTGTCTTTTGCTGTCCCACGGGCAATAAGAATTTCTCCTTAGTGTGCACACGCTATGGTCAGCAAGCTAAAAATATATCTCATTTTTGTGGGCAATCCTTTTCAAAAGAAGCCAAGTGTATTATACCAATCAAGATAAATACAGGTACGGAGGCTACTATAAAGGAACCAAAATGTATTATCATACAGAACCACAGCAACCTGCCTATATTAATGAATTTTTTCATATTGAAGATATTCTTTCATATGTTCTTGCTTTAGATTTCCAAAGTAAATGCTGTTGAATTCTCAACTCAGTTCCAGCTGAACTGCATAAGGAAAGCAAGATACCCTGGAAATTTCATAGAAAAGTTCTCAGCTTTGATCTGTGCTCTGCAATAGAATCTACAGTCTCAGAGGAATGGTCTTCCTTTTCAGAATTGCCAGTGTGGCACAAGGAAAATTTCCAGCACGTTGCCCAAGTACAAATAGTTAGTAACCCCCAACATCTCTCTCAACAAGCATTCAGTACACAACCTTAGAAACTGAACGTTAAAAATTATAGCATCATAATTTTCACAACTACTGGCAAGAAAAGACCTGGTCAGAGACAGGACTTTCTGTTCCCTGCAACCTAAAGAACAGAAAAAAAGACACACTAGCTTATGTTAATAGAAAGTACGGGTAGCTTGATATCCTGTCTCTGAGAGTGGCCTGTAGTAGGAGCCTGGAGAAACAATACAAGAGCTGGGCAGATATGGAGTTTTTCTTTTCCGACACAGTATTCTAACAAACCACAGCTCAGGGAGCTTCAAAGACAGATATTGGGGTATCAAGAGTCACCTTATTAATTTCAGGCATGTACATAGACTTACTTTCTAGTCAGTGGAGAGAAATAAGTTGCCGAGGCCACAGTTCACTTGTTTCTGATGTCTATCTTTGACTTAAAAGTGCCTATTATTTCACTGCCTTCAGGAAGGCTTGAGGCTGATCTAGATCTACTGCCAATATAGATCTCTACATTGCAGGAGTCTTCATTTAGCCAAGTGAATCCAACCTTTTTACATTAAAAAAAATTGATTACTCTTTAAATTTATTTAACCATTGTTCAAATGTAGTTTAAATACCTGCTGTGGGCAAAATCGTTATACCTTTGCTTTTTAAGTTCAATATCTGGATAATTCATTTGATACCCCTCGGTTTTGTGCTGTGAGATGCAGTCATTCCTTGTTGATCTCCTCCACACTGTTCTTTGTTTTACAGAGTTCATTCTCCCCTCCCTTGTTTCATTTCTAGGTAAAAGAATCTTAGGGCTCTACAATGTTCTTTCCAAAATGGGCTAAAAAACCCAGATCTATAGTACTAAAAATATAGGTACATTATCAAATTTTTGGAGTGGCATAATAATGTTTTCTGTCTTGTTTACTATTAAATATTAAGAACTCTCAAGAACGCACTTTTTTGGCCTCCACTGAATATTAAGCTCATATATCTGTAGTATTACAGAACAATTTTATTATACGAAATATATGGTTTTCATACTGATATTCAAAATACAAAGCTTTCAAACTGTGGGGTACTACTGGTGAACATCAGATATTTCTATTTATATATCTAATTATATAAACTCATTATTTACCAATTAGCATTTTTAATTATCTCCCAGTCCACTCTTCCAACAATCTGTTCTAACAAGACTGCATGATCTTCAGATTTGAAGTTGATTTTGCACTGCGCTTTTAAACCTTTAGTGTTTGAATAGTTTAATAGCATGCAAAATGAACTCCATAATCATCATTATTATCTTGTATACTCATTTGGGCTGTCTTGTAGAGCAGAGAGAAACTGTTAGACCATTCCTGCTTGTCTATACTTTCCTAGTAAGTGAATGATAATGGCTCCATTTTTCACATTTTTTCTGTCATTAGTATGATTTTAAAGTGAATAATGAAAGAACAAATAACATTCTAACAGTAAATGGTAGGAAAATGGGGAAAATTATGGAAAGTTTCTAAGCTAAGTCAAATTGTTGCTCTAAGTGTTCCTCATTAATTCTCTGAAAGGCTATTGTTAAACAAAAGCAGTAGAAACCAACTCTGAAGGCCACTCAGGGATGTTTTGCTATTTAGATCTTTACAAAGTTAAGTCATTCAAGGAGATCCTGGTGCAACACATGAGCCTTACTCATCTAGAGTCACCTACCAGGTGTTGCAAAGACTATTCTCATTTCCAGCATTTAAAAATATCTTGAGTCTAACATTTCTAACTGACTAGACACCTCTGCAAATCTGAAGCCAGATACAAGAAAACACTAGATAAAGGGATTTTGTTGGTATTCAGGCTGTCTGAACGTGGCCACTCCAAGGCCTACTGAAATAATTTCTGATTGGAAAACTGCAACTGCACCTGAACCAAAACTCAAAGATTACCATCCTAGAAACTCTTAAATAGAAGTCTTCCTGAATGATCATAAAAAAATTATTTCAAGATGGAAAACATAAGGTTGTTTATTGCAGTGACAAATTCATTGATGCATAAACCAGGAAAACAGTTGACAAAAGTAGTGCATTGAGAAGAAATCCTACTTCCCTTAATATTACGAGTGCAGGATTACGAGTCTGGATTAGAATGCTGCAAGGGAGGAGCCATTTTTTTGTTTCAAGTGGTGATGTTTAATATGGTCAGATTTCAACAGAATAAATTAGTCAATTCAGTGCTTAAAAAACATTTTATGTTTCCACATTTTTATGACTAGAAAGGATCATGACATCTTTTTGTTTGATATGCCTGTGAATGACCACAGGTCACATAATTTCACTATGTTATCTTTGTATTCAGCCCAATCAACTCACGAAATTACTTGGCTAAAACTTGGTCCCAGGAGGCATCCAGTCCTGATTTGAAGACATCAAGAAAACCATCAAAAAACTTGCAAGAAAAATTCATGGCACTTATCAGTTAAAAACTACAAGACAGACAGAAACACTATTTATGTTCTGACATATTTATGTGTAATAGATAATACATTTCATTATATTGTACTATATATTTCAAAAACTTTTGAGAAATCACAGAAACTTGTTCTCTCACTGTCCTGATTTGAAGACATCAAGAAAACCATCAAAAAACTTGCAAGAAAAATTCATGGCACTTATCAGTTAAAAACTACAAGACAGACAGAAACACTATTTATGTTCTGACATATTTATGTGTAATAGATAATACATTTCATTATATTGTACTATATATTTCAAAAACTTTTGAGAAATCACAGAAACTTGTTCTCTCACTCACTATATTTGACAGGTAACTGGTGGCACGAAATCACAGAAATTTGTTCTCTCACTCACTATATTTGACAGGTATTACTGGTGGCAAATGCTCAGACTATAATTCCGGGATATTAGTCAACATCATTCCCTACAAAGAGTTGCATGCATGCTCATGCTGATTTTTATGATGAACAGTTTTAATAAAACACTCATCTTGCCTAGTGGAATTCTATTACATATTGAGACAGTTTCACTTTGCCTGACTTATTCTAGTGAATTACCAGCTCAGAAGTGAGGTATTAAATTAGCTGAGCCATATTTACTCTCCTGCTGCCTTCTTCCTCATACCTAACTTGTGCCTCTTTCTCCTTGACATCCATCTTGTAATGACTTATTTTGTAATTATGTTGTGACTTTCCCCTTCATATGTTTTTTTTAACATAAAATTTTCCTGACATGTACATAATTTACTGACATATTTTTCCTGATTTTTTCCTGCCAAAATCAATCACTGTCATCTTTATTAAGGATTAATGGCCCTTTGAGGTTCCATTTTTTTCCTTTGTGGCTTAAGACTCTTGTGCTTCAAACTGCCCACCTACAAGAAGCATATGCCCTCATTATGGTTGTCATTTTTATTAAGATGTGTGGACATCATCTTTGCACCTATCCTTTTTTACCCTCCCCCTACTCAGACATTTTGAGTGAAACTTTTTTGTTGGGCGAAGCGGAAAGTAGAAGTGGCTGGTCCCCCCAAAAAAAAAAAAATAATAAAAAAAAAATCCCCCCAGCCATTCAGTACCTATGGAGGTCCCATTGCAATAATAAAAAGATTTCCCAGATACTCTCAGGGAAAGATAAAACACACTTTAGGCTACAGAAATTAATTAGGGTCAGAAACAAAAATGTCAGGAAGTTTGGGCTGAGGCAGTTCAGACCAGTTTTAAAGTGACAAGTTTCCACAATTTAAAGTTATCTTAGAACAAGACTACTGCCTTTTATCATGGAATCTATATTTTAATCTTAGATATGATTACTAAGTAAAAAAAAATAGTCTTCTGTTATGTTTGCACCCAACCCCATTTGTAAACAAGTTCCAGCATCAAGCACAAGATGAGTTCAGGATATTTCCTAAACTATACAATATGACTAAGTGTATGACTAATCTATTAAGGTTATATCCATTGTATATTAAAAATATACTATATATAAAGTAACAAACAAATCAATTGTCCAGTTAGGAGTAATAACCCCTTGGCATCAGTTTAAAGGAAGTTTTCTTACAGAGATTAAAGTTTACAAGTTCAGCTACAGGTAAAGCTTCAGCACCTGAAGTCTAGACAAAAACTAGAACCCTTCTTTTTTGTTTTCAGAATATCCATTGAAGCAATTGTTCACGTTTGAGTTGGCTGTAGCTACCATTTGAGAGTAGGGAGGTGTGCAGACAATTTCACAATCCAATGGGTAATCACTGAGTGGGTGTGCTTCTTTTTTAATCCCTAAATCAAGCAGAAACAGAAAAAGCTAAAAATCTCCTTATGCACATTACCCCTTTATAGGCAACATTTCTCCTTCCTGTTCAGCATATCTCCCTAACTTGATATGGCTATCAAGACTATTATCATTGATCATGACCACAAGATACCATTGAATTTTGTATTGTGGTTATCTGGATATTTTCTTATTTCCTAAAATATATGACAGACCAAAGATCGATACCCTGTTACTGCAAGAAATCAAATACCTTTGAATGATGTGCTTTCTGTTTCCAGCCTATAATTATCAATGCTCGGTTTGTAACCATTTTTCCTCATGTCAACTCTCTTGCTTGAATTATTTTTTTCCTTTCCTGTTGGTTACTTCCCACATATATTTATACAGAACAATCACATCCCTTCTCCATACGCTTGCCAGACTAAACAACCCAAGTTCCTTTAGTTTCCTGTCTCTCCCTTCACCTGTGTCCTGGTTTCGGCAGGGATAGAGTTAATTTCTTTTCTAGTAGCTGGTACAGTGTTTTGGATTTAGGATGAGAACAAAGTTGATAACGCACCAATGTTTTAGTT
>NW_008794744.1:277254-290319 GCF_000699145.1 Aptenodytes forsteri | reverse complement strand
GTGTATTATTATTATTATCATATTATTATTATTATATTATTATTATTATCATATTATTTCAATTATTAAACTGTTTTTATCTCAACCCATGAGTTTTTCTCACTTGTGCTCTTCCAATTCTCTTCCCCATCCCACTGGGGGGGGGGCGGAGTGAGCGAGCGGCTGCGTGGTGCTTAGTTGCCCACTGAGATTAAACCACGACAACCTGATCATTGCTACAGCCCATCTCTGTAACTCCCCATTTTTCTTCTTTCTTGTTTGGAGCCCACTATATCCACACAGCTATAGAGTCCCAGAAGTCACAGATATTCCATGAATACACAACCTGAATACATTGCACTAGTGTGCTTTATGTCACACAAGTACACTTACATGAAGATGCATCAGGCGGAGGAAATAGAATTAATCATCTCCTTTCAAAAGAAATGCATCTCCTCCACAGGCGTTGAAGAGAGAGAAAGCAAAACAGAATCTGATTTCTCGTCCTGTTTCTGTAGCTGAGGCTAATGTCAAAATTCAAAGTAACTTGTCTGTGTCTATGACACCGCTGAGGTGGGACAGCCTCAGTTCAGCGTGGTACCACACAGAGCCTGGGGACGTCAAGGGTATTCACATCCCAGTTTCGTGTTCTCTGAAGGGCTCCTACCACTATATATCAGCTTGCACTCAGGACTGCTTTTTGTTGCAATTCAAATAGCAGGATTTTTGTTCTGATAGTGCAGTGAAATTAAAGCATACTCTCAGGGCTCCATCCTAAGCCATGGCACCAGACCGATGCAGTAGTTATGAAAGTTGTGTTATCCTACCTACTTACCTTCAAAAATCCACAAAGGTCAACAGAAGACCTTGAATGTCTTCAACAAGCTTGAATTAGTTCCTATGTAGAAACATTTTTGACCTCATATTTCCTGGGTGGAGTGACTACTGTTCAGTGACAGCAAACATCTCGATCTCAGACCACAGTCCTGATTCCTCCTGCAACTAGTCCTCACTTCTCAATCAGCAAGTGCAAAAGCTAATTTTCAACCCAGAGAGTCAAGCTCAGAGCCTGTCCTCTGCACTGAACCAGGTAATATTAGAAATAGCTTTGGTGCAGAGGATATGCCAACCTGCACCAGACAGCTGTCTTCTGTCCTAGATTTCATGTAGGTTAGCTTTAGTTCCTTATATTTGTCCCAGCACTAAGTGGCCATACCATTGTAGGTCCTCATAGGGCCAGGGCACCTCACTATAAATTTCACAGGTGATCCAGCTGCAAGATCCCTTCTCCCCCCCTCCATTCTTGAAGATTTTCAAGAGGGGCAAAGCCACAGCTAACTTGATGTAATGGTGGCAAGAATCCTCCTTTGACAGGGAAGTTGGACTAGATGACCTCCAGAGCTGCCTTTCAACAAACATTTGTATCATTAAATGAACCAGTTTCCTCCTTGCCCAATATAGCCCTGCTGTGCCTCTCTGCTATAAGACCAGTACTTATTCAAGTAAATAGAAAAATAATAAAGCAGCAGCTCTGCAGCCTTTATTAGTGTTTTTTTTTCCAGCATGTCCAAATCCGTGTCCAGTGCGGTCTACAGTGAGCTGTGAGGGGCCATCTGCGGGTACAAGACTGAATGAAGAACTGAGGGAATTGCATCAGACAGGGTGCAACAAGCACTCCCAACCTGGGCTGGATTTTGCCTTGGAGTTTGCTGGAAGCACATTACTTCATGTAAGCAAAAGGCATAGCAGGGCTATTCTCATAATTTAATAGTAGACAGTGGGCCTGGACCAGGCTCTGCTTAGTATAAATGTAGCCGTTAAGTCTACTTCCCTCAATAAATCTGTTCATGCTAAGCTTCAAATACACCTTCCTCTGCACCTTGCGGGATGGAGCTTACACTGAGTATAAACAATAGTGTAATGTGTTTCAGGTGTCTTCCGTTGAGCTTCACTGGCCAAGTTTGTTTTCCAGCCAAGCTGGAGCTACTGCTGTACGGCCTCCAGCACAATTATTCACAATGTTCTTGTGTTCTTTCCCCCTCTCAGCATGTTGCTTCCTGTGACATTTTCCATAACATCTTCAGCTAGTCCTTAGCCTTGTGGGAAACAGAAGCAAATCATCTCTCTGAACTCAGACCACACAAACAGAAGGCTGAAAGCATTACAGAGAAACGCATCTCTGAGCAAAGGCTGTTCAACATAAACATATTGCCATTCGGTTCCAGGCATAAAAAACATCTTCTCCTCTTGCTCTTTTTCTTCTGTCCTCCCACCCTCTTGGGAAAAAAAACAAAACAACCAACACTGTTATTTCTAGGAAAAAAAGAATGTATTTGGGTCCAAGATTTAAGAATAGGACTTCACCCGAAGATCTGCACATGTGGGAAACACAAATTACATTAGTGCACATAATGGAAACACACACATTGTAAATGTTACTACTTAGAGACATACAAACTGTAACACTTGAGTCCTTGGAGCTGAGTGTCAGCTGGTGTTAATTATCAAAGCTCCACCAGTTCCAGCGGAGATCTGCCCACTCGCAGCAGCTGAGACTCCAGTCCTCAGCCACTGAACTTCTCCTGAGACACTACCCAGCTACAACATTAGATACAACAGTGCAGGTGCTGGCACATGCTCCTGACCATGTTTTTGAAGCACTACACTTTTGGCTCTTAGCTGGTCAAGACAGTCGTATGTTCTGGGGAGAACAGCAAGAAGGGCAGAAGGGACGTTAACACCCAGTGACCTACATACAAATAATGAGGTGGAAGTAATTATAAAATGTAATTTCCCATAGCATGATACTGACCTTTGGAGACCAACTTGCCTTACTACTCATGAGAAACGTGGTACTATCACCAGTGTGCTTAAACCCATGCAATTATCTCCCTCTCCCAAAGTCAGGCAAGGCTTTCAACCAGGAATTTTTGGAATGGTTCAGGAATCATGCTGCTGTTAAGTTTTGTTCGAAAACATGGCCTCAGTGCTTGAAGTGTAAAGAAAAAGTGAATTCTGCCAGTGGTGGTGAGCTGTTTGCATGCATTAGCCAATTTTTATGGGTTATGTAAGTAATTATTACTGAGTGATACTATGCAGAAAGATGAGCCTACAGAAGGCAAGACTCAGGGTCATTGCCTTTCAGGGTAATCACCATCAGTGCTGTGCAATGAACCAGCCATGCCGCCAGGCTTAACAGTGCAGCAAGTCCAAATGTTCAGCTCTCACAACAGCAGGCCTGCACTTGTTCTGTAGTATCATGCCAACTCCATCTAACTGAGGAGAGTTACCTAGCATGATTTCAAGAATTACTAAAAAAAATCCAACAGTTCCCCATTTACCTTCAATCAGAGAGTGGAGAATTCATTTCACATATATTGTCACCATAAAAATTCTGAGATGGAAGGAAAATATAGTTTGAAGTAAAATTCATAGGAGGCAGCCCAAAAGATATTTAAAAATCTCATTTGTAAACTTTAAATACATATTTAAAACCCTGTCATAAAAAAATCCTGGCTAAAAGGCAAAATCATAGAAATTCACTGGCAAACAACCCTTCTCTCACAGTACTTGTCCTGATAGAAGAGTTAGGACATCTGCAGCCATAGGATGGTCACAACAATTATTCTATTACAGTGAATATGGAAACTGCTCAGAATCTGTTATAGAGACAATTGGCACTCAAAATCATGTCTTATAAGCCTAGAAACATGAAAGTTATTCAGGCAGAATGTGACCAGACCAGATTTATAAGTATAGCCTGTATTCAAGCAGCAAGATTTATGAGAGACTAATATATTATCACTTTTATTGGAACCTGTATGACACAGAAAAGCAGATTTTGAGAAAAGAAAACATTCTGCAAGGTTAACCTTTTCCTTTCTAAATATGATTCACAGAATTAGGTTTTGCTTAATCCTGTCAAAGGATTTATTCTAATGTGCTACAAACTCAGGTTTGCACCAAGGATACCTGAGGAAGTCACCGGTGAGGTCCAGCATAGCCACGGCATAGAGAGCTATACGGTCATAGCTGCTTCCAAATTGCACAACTTGATATACACACAGAAACAAGCACTAATCCTGAAGAGAAAATCCACCTATCCTCTTAGCAATCAGATGTTAACTCCTCATGTTATGCAACTAATTCTGAAATAAAAGTACTTACTTATGGACTCCTAGGTACCAAAGTCATTATGCAGTTGATTGAACTTGTGTTTCTAAACATCTGGGGCTGCTTGGGTTTGAGTTTTTTTCTGCCTTTGATCTGGCTTTATATTCCTTTGTCAAATTATTTTCTCTGAATAAAGTTCCTTCAGTTTTGGTTCACAATCATGATTTTAGCTTTAGCCATTTAAACACCATTTGAAATTTTCAACATTTGACAAGACTATCAGTTATTAATATGCTCTTGAATCATTCCTCCACAGCCTCTGCTGATATCTCAGAAAATTGTATTATGTTTTTGCATGTATTTCTATTTAAATATTTAAGTTTTTCACTGGGTTTAGCAACAGGGGTAAACCTACAGTAAAAATTATGTTCATTTTAAAGAAATTGTTTGACTGTACTAGTTCACATTTAAATAATTTCACTTAAATCAATGAAAATTACATCTGAATTGCATTTAGCCATGTTTATTCCCCGTACAATTCCTGCTACACATTTGTACTTGCGTACAAGTAGGGTAAGTGATCTCCAGTCTTGCATTTTGGAAAAAAAAAAACAAACCCAAAAACAACACACACACACCCCAAACCCCAACAGCCAAACAAAAAAACAAAAAGAAACAGAAGAAGGAAAAGGGTTTTGATACCAAATAAACTTGAAGAGAGAATTAATTTGAGAAAAGGAAAGCCAGATTTTTAGTAGGGAGTGATTTTTGATTCATACCTATTCCTGAATCTCAAACTAACACTTTTCTTACTTGCAGTAACTGTACTTACATTTTGGTTTAGAGTTTTTTTTTTAAAAAGCCATATCACTTATACCTTAATCCTGTAAACAATAAATTCCTCAGAACAGGGTTTATGGCAAGGAATAGATTTATACCTTTTTTTTTCCCAATGACAAACGACTTTTGGGAGGATCAGGTAACCCTATGCAATATAAAAATTGACAGTATGTTCTACTGATACTTTCTGTATTAATGTAAACCAAAAATGCTAATATTGCCATGTCATTAGTGTTAAAGGTTCCCATTGTTCTATAAACCTTATCATCAACTTTTCTGACACACACAAGGCTGTATTTAGATATAGTCATTGATCTCCAGAAACAATTTGTATGTTCCCCTGAACAGGAACTCAGCAGCTCAGTAAGTATGTGGACTATTGAAACAACATGTTTATTCGTTATTCATAATATCATTCTTCTGAAACGCTGGAAAGTTCCTTTCTTCTACAGCTGTGCATTTGCAGCCTGCTCTGTGTGGTGACTGACTATACCTACTGAGGTAATAGAGGGGCTGAAGAAGTCCGCAGAATGCTAATACTTCCACCCGGGTAGCAAGAAAAAGATTTGAAAAGTTTCTTTCACTGATTTTATGAATGGACATCCCCACTCTCCAGTGGGAGACTTTTCTGTCCTCTTTTGCCATGGTTAGGATCTCCACGATGTACCTGCCTTTGTGAATATAGATTGTGAGGCAGAAAGACAGGGCAGAACAGTCAAATGTGTGCAAAAAGGCTCAGGGAAACTTGTTTGGGGTCAAAGAAGTCAAGTAAAGGGCAAGGGTGTTTGAATGAATTGGGAACTGGGCACTGATGGCTTTTCCTCCCAAGTAACTATTTATATTATTCCATTTCCCCAGCCACCAGAGCCCCAATGTTACCCTGGTTTGGAGGTGCACTTAAGCCAGTTGCACAGGCAACACGAAGCTCAAAAGCCGGTCATCTCTAGTCCTTAATATACGCACAACATGGAATACTCTAGACCTGAGTAACAAAGAGTTGATATAAAATATGCCATTGAGAATAACATGAAAAATCAAAAGGAAACCTTGCTTTCATCACAAGTATGAAAATATGGGGTTTAATCTCTACCTTATAAAAGACAGAAAATTTAGTGATGCAAATAATTTCATGTTTTTACCTTGAAATTCCATTTAACAAAGGATTTGAAATGGAAAGTGACAGTCAAAAGTTTTTTAGTTGAAGAAAAAATATCCATGAGACTGAAGAATATTAGTAATCTTAATCTTAAAATATCCATGAAAATAAAACAGAAGGATGGATATTGTTTACTTTAAAACCAATTTATTTTCAAGAAATAATTTCTGGAACTAATTTACTAAAACAATGTGACCGTCTCTCATTTCTTCCTTTTTGGAAAAAGAATAAGAATTTTCAAATAGGAAAAATATGGGCCGCTGAACTAGGGGACAAGACACGAGGATTAAAAGGAACAATATTGTCCAGCATATCTTATGACATCAAATATTTTCCAAAACCTAAAACCAAAGATAACCAAATCCAGTCCTTAGGTCTGTGCCTCAAACAAATAATTGCAGACAATTGAAGGTGCTTGGCTAGCATCTTACAAAAACAAGTCTTAGTGTAAACGTGTTGTTTACCTGCATTTCATAGTTTTCAGCCAGAAACAGGCAGACCATTTAAGTCTCATCTCCTTTGCAACATAAAACAAAATATCTATTATTTTGTTTCTTGGGTGTTTTGGGTTTTTTTTCGGATCATGTAGTAGCTCTTGGGTTTTATCCAGTCTTGACTGAAAAAAACCCAAAACATAAGGATGTAGTAGATTCTCAATTGCCTTAGACATACAGTTCTACTTATTAAGGACCTTCGGGATTAAACATTTATTTTTGTTTTCCATTCTGGATTTGGTATTTTAGCTTTGGGAATATTGGACCCTGTCAGGCCTTTTCTGCTATGTTAATGTTAATTTAAGTTCAAAAATCTCTTATGCACGCAGGTGCAAGTACCTCATTTTTTTCCCTCTTGACCAAACTAAGTTGGGCTGTAAGACCTCTCTCTCAAATCCCCAATTGGTCTTGACATTCTTTTCTGAACCCTTTTCACATTGAAGTATTTCTGACCTTTTGACTTGCTGATATCCATAATGACAAGACCATAACAACATAGACAGAGATAACATACCTTCATATTCCTATTCAATACCCCACTCACTATAACAACTACGTTCCTTCCCTAGAACATAGCACTGTGGGTGTGTTTTTAGTCATCAGCTGAAGACCATTCTAGTACATCTGGATGACAGGACATGGCTTTCTATCCATTACACATAATCTACATTCTTTGTTGTATGAACACCCCTTCATTCAAGTATACAAAAAGTAATTTTTTTTTTCAAATAGGCCCACGTGATGAAATGCCACAATGAGAATATCCTATAGAAACAAAATACCCCAGTATTTTCTGACCTAACTTTGTGTCTCTTGCAAATTTAACTATCCATATATACAATTTATTAGCAAGAAAATATCGACACTAAATGCACCTACAGACATCTGCATACAAGTTGCCTCTATTTACCTGACATAAACGATTAACTATAAATCCATTTAACATGTTCTGAATTGACTGAATGTAGTGCTATTTCAGCATTACATGATGTGATACTAAGGGCTGGGGAGGTGGAATTGATTTCCATCTCTCTTTCTAACCACGTTGTCATAATATAATTATGCTTGGGATTTAAAAACAACAACAACAAAAAATCATGTTTGTTTGGCATGGCATATAGCTTATACTATCATCCTACAAGATTGTATTAATTAAGTCATATACTGGCACTTGCACAATTTTGACCATTAAACTTAATATGTAAAAACTTTCTTCAAACTTCCTATTATCCTAAGTTAGCAAGGTTTAACAACTGAGAGGTAGTTAATGTATGTAAGACATCAAATCCAAGTTATGGACTAAATTCTGACTTCCCGCTCATATAAAACACCCATTTGTCGTCTTATAGTTCCAAACCTTTTAAACATTACCAATAATCTCAATGAAATTTGGTCAATAACATCAAGTTCACCTACTGCTCTCAATGACAGCACAATTTCTTCTGGACATATTTGTAGCTTCAGGGATTCCCATGATTCCCATTATGTTTGCCTGTTTAAAAATTGTTAATTGAACCAGAATCATTTCTATTGGATGGACCTTGTGGACAGAATCACTGTGAGCAGCACAGAAGGCCCATTATTTCCTCAGCAGTTTTAGGCTGAGATCGTCTAATAGCTCTTCAAGCATCTTTGAATTTGAAACTAGCCGTCATGATGCTGTGACTCTCCAGCCATGTCTTATCACTATTGATCTCAGAGACCCTCCCTTCACTTTTTTTAATGCCAACAGATCTCATTTGAAGTGTTGTTTACCAAAAGAACACTTCCTACTTTGCAACGAGCCCAGACACTGCACTTTCATATATATTCAGAGGTGAGGAACTGAATAGAGGTCTGCTTCATGCAGTGCTTAAGTACTACTTGAGAAATATCATCCAAGCAATACAGCTCACATTATAATTTTTCCCCAACCAAACAAAACAATCAACATTAACATAATACAGGATATCAAGCACACAAACAAAATATTATGAAGTCACACATTATTCAGTTTGTCTCAGGAATGTCCTGTGTTGATACACAGATGTTTGGAGACTCTCATTACGGCCTTCTATTCTAAAGGTCTGCTTTACTTCAAGGCTGTCAAACCCAACTTTTCTAGTGAAATACTTGAGGTGCTGTGAGAGACTGAAAGAGTTAATGTATGTCAATGTCTCAAACATTGTGGCAAACCAGGTTTTGGTCTGTGTGGCAACGGTGGACTGCAGGCGAGAGGCACAGGACGTGGAAGGCATGCCGGAGGGTGCGCAGTTCCGTGTTCTGGTAGGCCCAGCAGGACAACGCACCATATATGGCCAGAGGTCATACAGAGTTTATTTGAGGAAGGGCCTCACCACCACCCTCCCGGTGGCACCTGCGCAGGAGATCACAGGTTACATAACTCCCCAAGAGGTGTGATTGGCGCGGTTGAGAGGCGGGGACTAGACTATAAAAAGCACCACTCCCACGAGCCACGTGTGCGCCCACCGCTGGAGGATCAACACGTCCACAGTCGTCTTCACGGGATCCAAGGGTGGTGAAATCTCTCTCTCTCTCTCTTTCTTTCTTTCTTTTCTTCTCCTTCCTTGTCTTCTCATAAATGCCTCAATAGAATCCATGCCGCCTACTATCATGCTTTCCAAGTTTGAGTGCGTCATAAATAAAGCGTTTAATTGATCACCTGGTGTTGTTTCACCTTAATTTAGCCCAAGGGAATCACAAAACCACTACGACCCCCTGAGTCACCCAGTGTGGGTCGTAACAGGTGCTAACCACAACATACATAGTGTTTGAGAAAACCGTGTCTTCCATAAACAGTACTCAATGTGCATATAAGCATATTCTTTCTTTAAGGGACAGCTGACAGATCCCAACAAACACCAGGCATAACAATATCTTTAAGATTTCTTTTATTGCAAATAATGATTTCTTCTGCCATCAGTTTAAAGTGGAGACTAGTTCTGCAGAAGGGGTCTTGAGTTTGAATTTACAGCAACAACTCAAATTGAAATAGAAAGTATGTGTATTTTAGTTCCGTTACTGCTGAACACTTGAAAATTGGTGTTCAAATACAAAAGAAAAAAAACTATTATCATGAAAACTTATGCAAATGGAAAACCTCAGGCTCAGAGTAGAACCTTGCCTTTAAAAAATCCTGTGATTAAAATAAATTCAATGTTACAAAGAAGATTAATAAACATAAGGCATTTAATTTGAAGCTATTAATCCTATGACAAATAGACCATACTTCATGCTCTATACCTGAGGTACATATCATGCTGGTACATCTGAGCTACACTAAGGAGGCATGGCACCAGGAACAGGCAGCGATTTAGTTGTAGAATAGGTTTTCCTGCAATTTCAATGAAAAAAATGTGTTTCTGTCCTGTTTTCATGAAGAAAAGACTCAATAGAACCACATGCCCCCAAAAAATCTAATTTTTTATTAAATTTTAAAAAAGCAAACTGAAGTCTCAGTCAGAGAACTCCCACACAATAATCAAATGAACAGTCTAACCCTATGAAAAAAACTTAGTGGAAGACTCCTGCTGCTTTCTTTGAATCAAGCCCTTGATTCCACAGCTGAAAAATAAGTTAGTTTGAAGATTAGCTAATTGCTCAATAGACACTACAGAGCTGGTTGCACCTACCATTTAGAATACAATTTATGTCCAGCAATTTTTCATAAATTCAGATGTCCCTTCCAACTTTGCAGTCGTGCATCATATGCACCCTTGGTAGGCTGCAGACAGATGTGCCTGTTCCACCTGCAGTCTCAACCATCAAGCAGAGCAATATTAACACGGTCTAGAGCCCAGCACCTCAACAGGTTCAGCACTGGTCTCAAAGAAACTTTTCAGCTTTGTGACCTGACTTCAGCTTATGTAGCCAACTCCTCATGAGTGGCACCTGTCAGCACGGACTGATACAGCGTATACTTTGAAGGACCTAAAAAAGTAGATTTGAACTTTTTAAAGAGAATTAATTCACCAATCTATTTTGTATCCTACTTTAATAAGTTAGAGGTTAGAAAATAAATTTGCATTTCGAAGTCAAACTGGAAGAAAGAAAATCGACAGACTAGGATTTTGGGGGGAGGAATATATTAAACATACATAACATCACATAGCAACATTTCAACATGGCAAACATCAATATATATGACATCATGCATCCATTTCTGGGAACCAAAACTAACAAATTTCAATTTATGGAGATACCAACATTTCCTAACAACCAGACATTTCAAAGCATCCTACTTTTAAGATTCTGATTTTTATGCTGTGCACCAACAATATAAATGATACAAAAGCAATCTATAAGAACATTGTTTCTATTGAAAATTAATCTGATCAGGGAGGATGTTAGAGGAGGATGTTTTCCAGAGGATATCCTATCTATTGTTTAAAGCAGGTGCTCTTAGAGGTCTTTGTTCAGAATATAAACAAAGCTAAGATATTTAAAGTTCACTGAATAAAATCACAAAAACCTGAACAAAACACAAATTATAAATGTTGACTTTAATGGCTCTCAGTGTATACTTTTAAACTGACGTGATACATTTTATTATATCATCTTATGCTGGGTTTTCTTTCAAAAGGACACTGGGTTCTTAATAATTTCAGTTGTGCTACTGTAGAAAAACAAAACTGTTCAGTAGCTACTTTGAGTAAAGATGATTGCAAACACCTAGAAATTTAAAAGTTTCAACAGCATCTTTGTAATCACATTTCAAAATCTTGGTCAAAAGGAAATATTACTGCATACTTCTTCAGATCTGATGATCACAGTTGGTGGCATCTCCTCTCATTCTAATTCTCAAGTACGAGAAAGGAGCTAAGTCAAAATCTACAATTTTTTTCCCCAGATAAAAAAAGTGTCTGATATTTACCTATTCTTAAACTGCTAGACTAGGAAAAAAAAATATATTTATTTGATACTGACACACATGGCCCCTTTCAACAAATAAAGTTAAACACAACCCCAGCTTACCCTTAAGCTGGAAATTGCATCATTGATGAACAATGATGGACACAAAACAAAGTATGGTTTATCAATATTAAACTAGTTTTCCTAATTTAGCTTTCAATTACCAGGTTATGAAGTGGAAAAGTAATACAAAAGAAAGAGTTTTATAAAAATCCCATAGAACATCCTATAGCATCATACTACAATTTAGTGTGGTCTAGTCCAAGCCCTCACTCAGAGCAAGGCCAACTTAGATTCGGTTGCAAAGGACCTTGTCCAGGCCAGTTGGAATATTCCCGAGGCAGGAAATTTTGCAATCACTCTGGGAAATCTGTTCCAGAGTCTGACCACTGTCATGGTGGAAAGGCATTTTCCTAATACCTAAATGTGATTTCTGATATTCCACCTTGCATCTGTTGCCTCTCCCCTATCACTGTGTACCTTCAATAAGAGTTTGGCTCTGTCTGTGGTACACCCTCCCAGAAGATAGTTGAAGACAGAAATTAGATCTCCCTTCAAGGCTGAACTAACCCAGTTCTCTCAGTTGCTCCTTACGTGCTGTGTCCTCCTTCCCCGATTCGTACTGGACTTCCTCCAGTATGCCACTTACTGTCTAGTATGGGGGAGCCAGAAACTAGACACAGTGCTCCAGATGTGGTCTCACCAGTGCCAAACAGATAAGTCAGAAGTAGAGATGGCTCTCGGAAAAAAGTCAGATATGCCAGATCTGAGAGTTTATTACTTAACAGAACCAACTGTCAAATCCCACCCAGGTCACAGAGTACCACCATACTCTGAGATGAGGACAACATTCTCTTTCATATGTTATTTCCGACATGCTTTCCACAAGAACTAGTTTCAGGAGAGGCTTTGACAGAGCTGAAGGAGATTATACGTGTGTTTCATTCAGCCATGTCACGGTTTAACCCCAGTTGGCAACCAAGCACCACACAGCAGCTCGCTTACCCTCCTGCCCCCCGGGTGGGATGGGGGAGAGAATCGGAAGAGCAAAAGTAAGAAAATTCATGGGTTGAGATAAGAACAGTTTAATAATTGAAATATAATAATAATAATGATGATGATGGTGATGATGATGATGATGAAAAGGAAAACAATGAGAGAGAGAGAGAGAGGAACAAAACCCAGGAAAAACAAGTGATGCAACCACTCACCACCCACCAACCAATGCCCAGCCAGTCCCCGAGCAGCGATCACTGACCCCTGGCCAACTCCCCCCAGCTTATATATACTGAGCATGATGTCATATGGTATGGAATACCCATTTGGCCAGTTTGGGTCAGCTGCCCTGGCTGTGCCCCCTCCCAGCTTCTCGCTGGCAGGGCATGAGAAGCTGAAAAGTCCTTGATTAGTGTAAGCACCACTTAGCAACAACTAAAACATCGATGTGTTATCAACATTATTCTCACCCTAAATCTAAAACACAGCACTATTCCAGCTACTAGGAAGAAAATTAACTCTCTCCCAGCTGAAACCAGGACAATATCCACCCCTTATTCTATACCATCTACGTCA
>NW_008794744.1:263229-276154 GCF_000699145.1 Aptenodytes forsteri | reverse complement strand
TGGCCTGAGGTGTCATGGGCCCACCGAGCTATAAATAATTCACCCTTATGTTGCCAGTCCAGATCCACCTGAGCCACTTCAACCTTAGCAGCCTGATCCACCTGCTGGTTGTTTTGATGTTCTTCAGTGGCCCAACTCTTGCACTCAGCAATATCTTGCCACAATGCAGCAGCCCAGACGGGTTTGTCCCTGTACTGCCAGTTGCTCTGTTTCCATTGTTGTAACCACCCCTGTAGGGCATTTGCCACCATCCATGAGTTGGTACAGAGATAAAGTACTGGCCATTTTTCTCAGTCAGCAATGTCTAAAGCGGGCCGGATGGTTTTCACCTCTGCAAACTGACTCGATTCACCTTCTCCTCAGCAGTTTCTGTAACTTGTCGTATAGTAGTCCATACAGAGCGTTCCACCTCTGATGCAAAAACACTCAAAGAAAGATAACAAAACTGTAATTAAACAGTAATTACATGCAAAGAAAGTTTTAGAATCTTAATAGCTAATTTATTTCTAAAAACTTCAAGATTAGCTGACAATAATAGTATAATTAAGAATGAAGACACCAAAACACCATTACAGATTAAAAACTGAAATATATAGTATTCTGTTTTGCAGGAGTGCTTTTTTATCAGCTAGAAATCCTAAAGTCCCAATTTCAGTAAAATCTGTTTCATCTTTCAATGATCATATGCAAAAGATGCTGACCATGTCACCTATAGAACTTTTTTTTTTTTAATTGAACATAACAGCAGCACTAGCTTTTCCACTGTGACATTTCCCAGATTTAAAGTCAGTTCTCTTCTAATAGGAACATTCAGAAACAAATTGCTCGATAAATCAGATATTTGGCAACCCAAATAGTCTTTCAAGATTACGAAAGCACAATCGCTTCAAGAGAAATAAATCACTCAGGCACTCAGTAGATACATTTGCTGTTATCTAACCAGAAAGCAACAGGAAAAGTTAACACAAGGGTTGTGGACCTCTTGAGCAGAGAGAGGAACCAGCTGGTATTGTGTATGAAGAAACTTCAGCCACTGAAATTGTGGGAATGGATTTATCTGCTTCAACTAAGACATGTTTACCTTAAAACTCAGAATTGTCCTGTTGAGGCTGCTGGAGAAGAGGGCCATGGCATTTAAACCACATAGCCTGACACACTGAGGTGTCTCAGTTATTAACCGAGACCCGTTGAACAAGGAGCTTCACTAATCTGAAGGGAGCCCATCTTTCACCCTCACTATTTAGGGATCTAATTTTGGCCAGCTTTTGTTTGCTAGTACAACACCTCCCTAAGCAGCAAAGGATAGGAGGACAAAAAAATTAACAAAACACCCATTCCCAATTGAATTTCTGGCCTGTGAATAGGATTGCCAGAATGTCGGGTAATGGCTACAGTTAGTGACCTTATTACACTACGAAAACTAGTATATCCTCATGATTGTCTCACAGATCCAACCAAAAACCCAGACTTGTTTGTGATAACAAAACCAAATAACAAGCAATATTAATACAGTTTTAATGAAGACATGATATGTCAAGCTGATAAAGCTTCAGCTGAAGTCATTATAGACATGGAAGTAAAACAACTTCTTCCATTTTGTTTCAGGCCATTTTCTCTCCATTTTTCTTTGGCAAATTATTTCTGCCTTGCTGGTTGTTTTGCATAGCTGCCAAACCAGTTTTCATACAATATGTTATTGTACTTTTCAGTATGTGCCGTGACTTACAGTACCAATATCTGGCAAAATATATAGTGTGAAAACAGGGGTTTGATCATCTGATTGATTGAAAGCAAATTCAACATTAATTCATTTATCATTCTCAGGAGACAACAGATATTGTGGCCAATAGGTCACTGCATATAACTCAAGAAACCTTGGTTCAGTTTCAAGCTCAGTCCAAATCTTCCTTTATGCTATGTTCTTTTAAATACAATTTTATGTTTTCAGAGGTGCTATTAGGACAATAACATTACTGCTTGTGAGGTGCCTAAATGCTATAGTTAATTACAAAAATGTTTGGATAACAGGGGTTATGCAAGCACATTGATACACAACCACATTTGTCAAAGAAACCTAGCATTGAAACAGCTGCAGGTTTGTTCTCCTATTTTTCAACATTTTTTTCATTTCCTGACCCTCATCAGACTGATTCATTATAAGTGATTCAACAGAGTCCCATTAATTTATATGTCTAATCTATCCTAATTGGTTAATAGACATAAGCATACTGCTGTGGTGACAAAACAAGAACCATAAGTCACAATAACAAGTAGGTTTTACAAAACTCTTAACAAATCAAAACACAAAAGGAAAAAATATTTTTGCTTAATTCTGGGACTGAATACTAATGTAAATACAAATATACTACAAAGATCTGAAGATTCAAAGTCCTATGAATTCAAATCATCCTGAACAAAGTCACTGCCTTGCAGGGACACAAGACCATAATCTGTTCTACTGAGCAATTATGTTTCATATTTTTATTTCATATAGTACATCTTAGCTTGCATTGATAATTTAGAAAACTTTTATGCAGTTTATACATAAACTATGTGTAACAACTAGGAAAATGGTCACATTTCATAAAATCTCCTGAAACCCCTCTTAATAAAAAAGAAAACATAAGCAGCTTCCCTATAAACTGGAAACCACAACTTGTAGGTTGACGTGTTTCATTCCCTCTTTCCCCAGTGGCTTTACTATAGCTCTATATGCATAGACAGAAACCTGAATCTTGCTTCTCTGCAAACAAACACGTTTAGTTTAAATAAAGACCACAGGGCATCTGGCCAGGATTAAGACGCCTATTCATAACTCAGAAAACATCTGGATTAGTACCATGGTTAATGTACTGCAGTTGCTGAGGGATGGTCCTGCCTGGAGCCCCTACTCAAGTGCCCTGCATGATGCAAGCACAGTGCACAGCAAGATAGACAATACTTCCTCCCATCCTTAAGTTGAAACGTCTCACCTCAAACAAGTTGTGATATATTAGTGATCCATCTGCCCCAATGGGGCATCAAATGGCAAATTCGGCATTCATTATCAGGCAGGTTTTGTTTTCCCCAGGAAAATAAATCTGGAGACTATCAGTTAAGTTTAGGACACTTCACTTTTACAACTAAACCCAACAGAAGATCAAACACAATGCATAAGGAGACTAGCTCATGCGTAGGAACATTTAACTAATCTTTTAAAACCCTGATGTTTTGCCAGCATCTTTTTTCTTACCAAAGACTCAACCCTTCTTCAGAGAAACCTATTACCTGCCATTTGAAAATAACCTTTGTGTAGGGAACACAGCTATTTATTTGGGGTTTTTTTGCTCTCTGCTTGTAGTTCTTAATGTGATAAGAAACTGTGACTGGTTGTTCAAGACATTACTTTGTATGGATAGTTAAATAAGGATCTTGCTGCTCTTTTGAGGAACAGCATCAATAATGGAAGAAAAAGCAATGGACAAATTATATTATTTGTATAAAGGTATGGGTCACGGACATTCCTCAGTATACTGGGCAACTCATTACATACAGTCAGCTAGCAAATGAAAATTAAAAGTAACAAAATCAAGTAGCAGCACCAGATACTGCAACTAAAAGTAACAAAACATATTTTCAAAACTAATGATCCCCAAACCCTCTTTCCAGAAATCATTTAAACAATTGAAATATGTAAAACTGCAATGACCTGGGGAAAAAAAAAAAGGAAAATCTGAAGTATTCAATAGGGGAAGAGAAAGTCATTCTGTTTGAGAATTTTTAAAAAAATATTAGAAAATATTTAGAAAAATAGCTTTATGTTCTGTTGTAACAACTAAAATCCTTCTCCTTTTCCAGTAAATAACTCTTTTTGACAAACGCTGTAAAACAGTTGCTATTCACACATGCAAATATTCAGCACACTGCTATCAAAACTATCTCTATATAGAAAGGCGGTAAAACAGCTTGCAAAAAACCCAAACAAGAATGCAGAAAGACCACCTCTCTCTCTCTCCTCTTCTGACCTGGACTTTTAGTGAGTGGTAGAATAAGAAGTGGTATGATCTAGCAACAATAAATATCTTTCTGATAAAAGGAATAATTTTACCTTCCTTCCTTTTATGAAGTACATCAAAAAACCCACTTTTAATCAGTATTTTTCACACAATGAAGACATGAATATGACATTAGAGAGAAATAATAGTTTTGATAAGCAAGTCATACCAAAGCTGATAATAATAACTAAACTAAACACTGTTAAGTAATGAGCCTCTGATTGCTGAGGGCCTAATGGAGTTTAGAAAATCTTACAGATATTCCTTTGATGCATGTGAAAGTGTGGAAGAAAAGGGAAAAGAAAAAAAATAAGCGAGAATGCAGAGGTATTCCTTGAGAGAGAATCTTTTCCACACCTTTGCACTCAAGGAAATAAAGTTTAAGAGCAATTCTATGTTGAGAAGTGGATAGTAATTTACGTGTTCATGATTACATACTGTTTGTCTTTGACACAAGGTACTAAGCCTTGATATATAATCAGGATTAACTTTTATCTGTGCTATCCAATGCAAAACCCTTGAGCAGTTTACTTAGTCCTACCTAGGTTTCCTCATCAAGGATGCAGCTTGATTTGACCTGTATTAAAGCCTGGCCACTAAAAGTTTTGTAGTATAGATGCAGTTCAAGGACTTGGAATGAAACAAGGAGCAAAACCAACCAACCAACCAACAGTCATACCCCTGGGATAAACATGAAAGATTATTAGGGATACTCTTCCTTCAGCTTTAACTAATTGCCTTGCCAAAATAATTCAAAATAAGTTACACAAAACTTCCTTATATGACTGTAACCTCTCCTTTTTAGCAGACTTTGGGAATGGTGCAAACTATTCTCTGAGTAGATCTTGAGCATACTGAATTTTACAAATCCCTGTCTGCATGGCTAAGTTTGATTGCTAGTATGTATTAAAACAAAAGAGGGGGATGGAGGTAATGGAGCCATGTTTCTCTGACATTTTCCCTCCATGGAAAAGCATAACTGTCTCTAGAAGAAGAGAAACAGCAGCCAACATAGGAATACATCTCCGGTATGTATATGGCTATATACACCTACTACGTGTATTCAAACTGTTCCTGAATCTTTCTCCTCCTTTACCCTTCATACACAAGTCTGCATTAGGCAGAATGAGGCTGCAAGTTAGTAATTTCTGTTTGTAAAGTACAGCCTAAATTTCGGATTAATATTAATAATATGATATAAAGTATAAAGCTAACATCACAGAGATTAATCATGCAATATAAAACATGTTTCTGAGCAGAGCACTGCTGGTAAAGGACAGAAATTCAGAGCAGGGGTGATTAAAAATTTCCATGAAATATATCTTCTTATAATATGAGAAGCAAATTTCTCCTTATGTTGATTGAATAGGAAAACAGATTTTATCTATTCACAGTAATATAGCATGTTTACTTTGGGCAGGTGTGGTAGTATCATCTTTTATTAAGGTTGCCTGACACTTTCTTGCTGAAACCACCTTTTCAGTTATTTATAGTTTTCCCCAACCACAATCACCTGAACTGAAATCTTCCCAAGCAAATGTCTGCCTCAGGCTAACTTGTTTGGAAAATGTCAATCAAAAACACTAGGAGTTCCCAAAGAATAGGCTAAGGAAGGAAAGTATCATTTACCCTATGCCCACAAAAGCATTACAGATTTGAAGATTCCCAGAACTCTGAAAACATTTTCAGAGCATCAGTCTTTGGAGGAGAACAGATCAGAATAACGTTAATGTGTCAAGAGTATACTTTGTGCTATCTCTACGATAGAGATGAGGTTAACCAAATTAGAAATTCAGAAAAGAAAAATTAATCCTGTGCTCTGCATAGATGCTTGCTAAAATTATTTGATTTTCTAAATGTTCTATTTCCCAGTTCTCCAGAGTAAATGTTATGTTTAGATTTGAATTACTTTATCAAAAGTGGTTTTCCCACCTTCAGCACTTACTAGTTCATGCAGCATACATGAAACTTATTCTCCAGCTGAATTCCTTTACTGCCAAATGTGGAAGGTGTATGGCATAAAGGAGACAGTAATAATTCCTGTAAAGCTACTGCTGCTTTTATTATGCCAGTGGTAGAGAATATACCACATTTCCACATGTGAGCACTAATATAATTTACCACTCCTTGGATTGATTTTGCTGTGACCATACAGTTTAATACATTACGACAAAGGCAAAGACTTTCCCTAGTCAAAGCCTGAGAAGATGCACATATGCATTTTGTTTGCAGGTGGGAAAAAAAAACAAACCCAAAACAAACAAAAACCATAAACCACCAGGTCATGCAACAGCCACAAATCAGAAGATGGCTGGAAACAAGAAGGTTAAAGCCTGGCTCTGCATGTTTATCAGCTCTGTACTTGCTTCTTGTCCTCAACACAGTGCAGCACTGCAGAACAATGAGATATCTCTAGAAAAATGTCAATGAATGTCCAGCCAGTAGTTCACAATAAACAGATGCCATTTAAGATATGCAACAGAGAAAAACATAGCATAGTTTATGCTGTCATGGAAGATTGGTTTAATCTAACAAAGCAAGCCTATTTTTATTGCATTTGTTTTCTATGGTATTTCTATTACCTATATTTTCTTAATATCTAAATAAAGTTAACTGAAAGCTTCAGCAAGGTATTTTTCTGTGTGCACATAAAACTGGCAAAGGAGATGTTCTATATGCATTGTCACATCTGTCTAGAAATTAGTCAGCTTTACCACTGTTCAAACTTCCCAATTTGACTTGTCCTATAAGGTTCAAAATATCATATTCCCATGTTATTTCCACTTTTCTTTTTAGCTGTCCAACAGCTAAGCAAGACATTTTAAACAAAGAGGAAGCTTGTGGGCAACCTGAGAATTGAACACAGACCCTCAAAGATGTTTAAAAGGATTCACTGAAATGTCACCAAGTATTTCCAACTTACCAAGCTGGAGAACTTGTAGCTGGTTCATTTGGGGCAGGGAGGATGCAAGGATTATCACTTCCTAATAATTTTATTCCACTCAAGAAGGTAAAAAATTCACAACAATTCACACACACACACAAAAAAACCCAAACAAACAAAAAAAAATACCTTGCTTGTCTTACTATCTTACACACACACATAAGCAGGAAGAATAAAAGGTAAAAGGAAACTAGACTTTGCTGACTGTACAACTGCAAAATGACTATTTTGTAAGTCCATATGCTATCGCTTCTTCTAAATAGTGGATGGCAAGACCAGCAGAACATGCTACAGGCCAAACACCCACAGCTATGCAGCTTATCCGGAGATTCCTGACATGGGATTTAGCAGGGCACGCAGTTGAGGACCAGGACAGGGTGCACCTACTGTATAATGCTGACACAGTGCATTAGGTCTGGCTGAGATGGAGTTAATTTTCCCCACAGCAGCCCTCATAGTGCTGTGCTTTGTATTGGTAGCTAGAAAGGTGTTGATAACACACCAGTGTGTTGGTTACTGCTGAGCAGTGCTTGCACAGCATCAAGGCTGTCTCTCCAACATTTCCCTCCCTTCACCAGTAGGCTGGGGGTGGGCAAGATCTTGGGAGGGGACATAGCCATGACAGCTGACCCAAACTGACCAAAGGGATATTCCATACCATATGATGTCCGCTCAGCAATAAAAGCTAAGAGAAAGGAGGAGGAATGAGGGGCATTACTTATTCCGACATTTGTCTTCCGGAGGATCCCCTACGTGTACTGAAGCCCTGCTTCCCAGGAAGTGGCTGGACATCGCCTGCTGATGGGAAGTAGAGAATAAATCTTTTGTTTTCCTTTACTTCTGCACACAGCCTTTGCTTTTGCTTTATTAAACTGCCTTTATCTTGACCCATGAGGGGTTTTTTTCCATCCTATTTTCTCCCCCACCCATCCTGCTGAGGAGGGGAGAGATAGAACAGCTTGGTGGCACCTGGCATCCAGCCAAGGTCAACCCACCACACACAGCCATGGTTTCCTGTCCTGTTACTAATCTCTGTGTAATCTGAGGTTCTCTTTATGCTACAAAAGAGTATTTATTAGCAGACTTGACTAGAAGTCAGACTGCTAGGGCTCTCAATCAAAATTAGCCAGTTACCCAGAAGCCCATCATTTCTGCATGTCCAGACTACTGTGAGCTAGCACGCGGATGATGCAGTTGCACACTGCTATTTCAAAAAGAAGCCAATAGGCAGAAGCCGCCTTTGGAACACCTGTTCTCAAGCTACCCACTATGATAACAGAGTCAATTACATGTTCATCCTTTATTCAAATCAAGGAATTAACTGTAGACTAAGTATTCTTGATGCAGATCCACTTCAGTGTTTCTGGACTCAGGAAAATACTATTCCCTCACTAGCAAGACAAGTGTGATCAGCAGCAGCAACTGAATTTCAAAACATAGCATCTGTTTTTTCTAGTGCTAAGGGTCCAGCCTGTTATAGTCCTGAGGTGATGATAGGATTGACAAAGTCCTTTCACTTCTGAAAACAATAGGATTGTCTCAATTTTTGAAATCATGACACCTTCCAACGATAGTTAGTCAGGGTGCTGATAACTCCAGTGAGCAGACTGACTTTCAGCAGCACACATCTGAACCACATGAGAGTTAACAGCACAGAACATCGTGCTTCATCAATTCCAGAGGTAACTGGTGGTTCTGTACTGTTTGAGTTTATCTGTAATAAACTATTATGGAACTATTAATGCAACATTTTGTGCTCTTCCTTTCCCACAGGTATACTGCAAAGAATTCTCATTATATGGTGTCCTTCCACCCACCCCAAGGGGGGAGGTTATTGTTGTTTTGGGGGGAGGGTTGTTTGTTTGTCTGCTCACTCAGTGCTCACAGCTTTGTGTGATTCTGCAATAGTCATGCTCTCTCTGCAATGCCAAACCAACAGAGCTCTTCTGTCTGCATCACAGTTCAGAAAAGAGGAAGGTAAGAGATGACAGGCTTGCAAATTTCTCCAGCATCCTGATGTTATTCGTAAGAGTCCTCTGAGAAGCAACCACTCCACATCAGGCATAAGAACTGACGAACAAGAAGTACATACTGTACCAGTACTAGTTTCCATAGCAACAGTAGTGAAACATTGCACTTTTCCAGTCTTGGAAAAACATTCCCAGTTTCCTCCCAATCTGATGGTGCCATTAGAAATGACAAAACACTTTTTCAGTATCAGTTTGTTTTGTACAAAAATTTCTTTATAATCATAAGCAGATAGTGTGGAGACTGTCCTATTTGACAAGGTTACTCTGGTTCTTGGTCTCAAGAGATGAAAAAGAAAACTGTTCGAAAATGCAATGAGCAGACAGGCAAAACAAAAAGTACTGTCATTCACCAGCCCTGCAGCAGGTCTACAGGGACCATTGTAGCATTCTTCCATTGTTTTCACAGGCAGCAGCGAGAGGCTGATTTGCCTTGCAACTCTGTACTAGACTCAGCCATTTGAAGTTTAAAAAAATAATGAATAAGTGAAAGTCTACACACAGCTTTTTGTGTACTTTTGCAGATGAAGCTTGAACAGTAATTGTTCTAAACACAGAGTTTTATGCTTGAAGTCTCAATAATACTGATTAAAACCAAGAAATCTTCTTTTATTTTTCAAGAAGAACCATTTTGGGAAAATGTCTGAAGCACACAATCATCCCACCACTAAAAAACACCTGAATGCCAGCTGATATTTCAGCATACCTGCTAGCGTTTTGGGATCTTGCAAGCCCCAGGCAGGCCTAACTCATGTTCAATGGAAAGGTATTTGTTACAGCAATGTTAGAAGAATCTTAGTGGAGACTCCTGGATGTGATTACTATTTGAAGCCCCCAAGAAAACATTCATCTTTTAGGTCAAAGAAAGGATTTAGCTTATATCCGTCCATAAAAAGGCACTCAAATGTGCATTTGTTTCTTAGAAGCTATTCTGTCTGTCTTCTTGAATAAAGGACACCTACTTCCTCAGGAAGATCTCCATTGTTTTTTTACTGCTGTCAGTCACAAGCATCAAAACATATCCAAGATCTCTGCACAAAAAAAAAGAAAAAAAAGTTTTAAAAAAGTTTTTGAGAGCAGGATGCATGATCAGAACTTTATCCTTTTTAATGCAGATGCATCTGGATAGTCCTTTCTTTATTGCAGTATCAAGATTCATTCTGGGAATGACGCTTCTCTCCCCTCCCTCCCAAATACTTCTTGCCATATAGTAACTCTTATTAAGATAAGACAAGTACTATTCTCTTCTCTCCCCTGACCCAGACTGATAAAACAATGAGCTGAAAAGTATAGATCAGTCTCAGTCAGGTAGGTCAGTCCAAATGTGAGGCAAGCCCAGAAGAAGTTTGAAGTTATCATCTGAGCTCTTATCTTTAGCGACAACTGGACATCTCTTAAAAGGTAAATATCTGTATGCATTAGCAAAGTTATACCAGGAGACATATTATAGTGACATGAATAAAAACACAGATCCAATTTCCAGCTCCTTAGCATAATTAAGCAGTTAGATCAACCTACCTGGGATTCCCCAAACCTGAAGAAGCTTTAAAAAAAAAATAAAAGAGAACCAACAGAAGGAAGCAAAACTTGCTGTACTTTCCCCATATATACACAAGATGTATATACAAGTGGTGTCATTTGTATGGCACTGCTGATATCAGATGACCACCAGTAAACATGTGGAATGAAGTATTGTCTGACATTCACAAGTCAGGCCAGTCTTCCTGAGAATAATTCTCAAGTTTTGCCATTGTAACTCCAAATACATAAATGGATATTTAAAGACAAGACAATCAAATTAGAAAAAATATATTCATTCTATTTCAACTCTTTAATACAAAGGGAGACTTGCAAGTAGCAAAAGATAAACTGCTGCATTCAACATTCATAACAGGCAACAAAACAAAGAAGACACACCTACCCTATGTAGCTAGGATATCTCCTACTACCCAAAATAATTGCCACACGTCTATATACCAGCTAAAGTGGTCAGCCTCAGACTGTTCCAGACTGAATCTGAAATCAAGTGCCCCTGTTCAGTAGTACAACAATTCCTTAAAGCCCTGGTGTCACTTTCTATAATACCTGTATATTAAATTGAATGCAGGCCACACTGTGTGGTTTATACATATGAGTCCACAACCAAAAATGTCATGAGTATAGACATACATGAATCGTTATGGGACTGTCCAAGCCAAAGCTAAGACTTTTTCTTCCTTCACATCTGTCATGTGACAGTGAAGCCTTCTGAAATTTCTCTGAACGAACTGCGGTTTACTCAGACTGGGTAGGAAGAATTTTGCATAAATGAGCCCTTTATTTTAAGCCAAGCAATATAATGGACATCACAAACCTAACAGAAAATTTAAGGATTGAAAAAATCTTACAAGCAAGCTCTGGTTCTTCTAGGTCATTGTGGTTGTGTGCTTTCAAATAGTACTAGGTT
This sequence comes from Aptenodytes forsteri, assembly GCF_000699145.1. Classification (NCBI taxonomy): domain Eukaryota; kingdom Metazoa; phylum Chordata; class Aves; order Sphenisciformes; family Spheniscidae; genus Aptenodytes; species Aptenodytes forsteri. The sequence goes on along the minus strand of NW_008794744.1, from coordinate 264,703 downwards.
TCCCACTTCTTCAAAAGCAGAAATCCAGATTTACTTTGCAGATTTTGAGATTATGGACCCACAGACCAAAAAAAAGATCCCAAGTCTTGTCAAAGAAATTATGTCAGTTTTCTCACTGGACCTGGACAGAAAAAGAAACCTTTCAAAACATTTCTTCTGTTTTCTAAATCAAGTCTGTTTAGTTTATAGTCCTCCATCTTTTCTGAGCAAAGTCAGAAATAGTGAGACCTTCATACTTCATGGTATTTGAAAGCCTGTACATGGCATATGCTAAACTACAGGCACAATCAGAGATGAAGAGTGTTTTTTCTTTCTTAATTCAAACAAACAGCAACACTGTTTACATGTGTATATGCATGATCAGTTCCTGAGAAAGTGAACAAGAGAACTGCCTATGTAACATAACCCACTTATAAAATCATATAGTCATCATACCATTTTTAAAATGAGAACATTTTTGTTACCATCAGCTAACTGGTAAGGACATAATATCTTATTTTATTGCTTTTCCATATGCAGTAGACATGCAAATTGGTTACTGAACCCCAGCACACATCAACTGAAAAAAAAATAGACCTCAGAAACATTTGCAAGATGACAAAATAGATTAGGCCATATGTTTACTGTCCCTACAGTCGTCTAGAGAGCAGCTGAGATACCAGTATTTAAACACAGTATGTTTTTACATTTGTTACAGCTTTACAGATTATTACAGTTAGGCTATGAAATGAGAGAAATTGTTTCAAAGTTAGACAGAGTGACTGCAGATAGAGTAACTCCCCTACCATCCACCTTACTGGTGTCCAATTGCTGATCATTTAACACCGTGCTTCCACTGACCATTGTCAGCACCCCATATTTCTGTCATTCAGCCTCCATCTTCATTAATCTAAGGAAAACAATAATGATTATAACAAAAATGTAACTGTTCAGGAAAAGGCAGCCCTAGATGAAATATACAGTCTTTCATCTCCCCTTCCTGATGGGTGGTCAGGATACATTTTTAAATAAATAAAAAGACTCTTTGAGCATATTTCAGTGACTGTTGTGAAGAAAATACTCCAGTATTCTGATCTCAGAGGATTCTTCCTTGGTCTTCTGTAGGAAGAATTTTGCACTCTAGGTGACCAGAAAAGAAGGTACAAGGAATTGTGAAGTTTCCATTACTGAATTATGGATAGAAACAAAACCCAAGAAAATGAATTATTGGGGATTACAACAAGCACTGGAAAGAGTATTCAGTAGTCTAATCTTCTGTTCAGCCACTCTTCTGTTCTTCAACTCACTGTAATTTTCGATAATGAGACAATGACTGATTCTACAATTTAAAAAAAAAAAACCTAAACAACTACACAAGTGAGAGTGTTGAATAATTATTTTCTTTTATTTGATTTTAGATTAAATTATAGAAACATAGAATCATAGAATAGTTTGGGTTGGAAGGGACCTCTAAAGGTCATCTAGTCCAACCACC
>NW_008794744.1:241953-260359 GCF_000699145.1 Aptenodytes forsteri | reverse complement strand
TGGGCAGCTATTGCTGGCCCTGGCATCAAACTGGTAGGAGTGGGATGGATTGAGGTTCCCCTCCCCCGGCATCTCTAGTTTAAAGCCCTCTTCACCAGCTTGGCAAGCCTATTTCATGTTATTTGGGTAATAAAGCCCATTGGAAGGACTGCAAACCTTCCATCCTCTTAATCATTCAGTTACACAGTTACTATTTAAAAGGCTGTTTTCAGAAGCTAGTCAGCAGTTAGTAATAATAGTTATATAGTAAGTTATGACAGGAACCTGCTCTTCATAGGGGATTTCAGTTCTGTTTTTAAGTGTAAAGACACTTAGACATAAGAGGAAACTACACAAGAATTTTGAGACAAAAAAAGTCACACATACATACAAATATTTAAAGCAATGAGAAGATGATCATTTTAAAACATAGGACAGAAAGATCAAGTGATCTCTCTAAGGTCACAAAGGTGAAGTTAAGCAGAGCCAACAATTTTCTGCAGTCTTTGAATTCCAGCCTGCCCACGACTTGTTTAGGCTCTGTCTGAAAGTCAGTTTTAGTATTTTTTGCATCTTACCAAATTCTCATCTGTCTAATACTCTGAAGGCTATAATTAGATTGGCAGTGCCAGCTGCAAACAAGAAATAGTGAAGTCTTACATACCCTTTTGCCCAGCCTCAAAACAACTTTGTAGGTCAATGGTCATAGTGACTGAGTGGCAGTGAGTATGACAGAGAGTTACAGTGTCTCAGAGCAATGAAGTTATTTTTTTAAACTTTTTATTTTTAAAATATATTTTGCAGAATTTAAGCAAGACTGGGCTCATACAGTTATCCTAAATAGCAGAGCTCATAATCTGAAATTTCTGTGATCATGATTTGCATACTACTCATTAGCAGAGAAGCCATACATCTTTGCTTTACCACACTAGTGACAGGTTATTAGAGCTTCTACTGAAGGGTATTTCTATCAACTTATTTTATAGCAGAGCACATCCAGTGGGACTGCTGTTTACAGGTACATCATTGCAAAATGTCTTCGACCAGACACAAACGCAAAGTCTGAAATAATACAGAAAGGGCAACAATGTGACTGAAGTACATTAAAATTTACAGCTCAACCCTCTTAGCAGTCATATCCTGTGTTGCATTGCTGCTCCATAGACACTCAGGCAAGAAGGGGAAACAGAAGATAACAGCAAGATGGAAATGCTAATAACCAGCATTATTAATGTCATCTCTAGAAAAATCAGGTGAAATTCACTGAACCCTCCATCTAAAATAGCAAGCTCCATGAAGGGGTTGGAAGAAGATGCATGGTGGGTCAAAAGAAACCACCTACCAGAAGGTAGTTTAGCTGTGTGAGGGTATGCCTGACAAGGCCCCACTGGGAAGTGCTTCACAGCAAGATAATATTCTAGTACACATTTTGTTAATATTTAATCACTTAAATAATTTTATTTAATATTTAAGTGTTTTGAATAAAAGAAAAATAATGAAAAGGACTACTCTCAAATTATCAAAGGGAGTATTTTACTGTTGTTTTTGAGATAATCACAAGTCCTACTAACACTTGTGAAAGGGACCATGTCTCTCAGGTATATGCTTCCTATTTTCTTTATTTAAAAAAAAAAAAAATTAACAGCACCAATGTAAGTGTGACACATTATTTGCCAAGAATGGCACGAAAGTAATTAAAATACACCAAAAATAAGGGTATTAATTAAAATTTCATTTAGAATTCACAAACACAGCAGTTCTAACTCATGGGTTGGAAACTCTAGTCCAGGTCTATAAACACTAATGCTCAGTGTGTTCTTTGTGAAAGTCTAACTCCTAGAATTTCCTTTCCTCACAAGTCTGAATAATACTACAAATTGGGATGCATCAATTAGTCAAGAAGATATTATGCCATTAGAATGCACATTTCCTTATTTTTTCTTCATGAGCTGTCTGCTTTTACCACCTAAAGTTATACTGTTTACATTTTTCATGGGAAAGTTTACTATGTTTATTATAATATTCACAAAAGTGTCGCGTTTCTTAGTAAACCAGAAGGAGCAATCTGTAAAGCAAAGAAACTGAGTTGTAGTGCTCATTTTAATAAACCAGTATGTAGAGATAGCTCAGTTATATAATCGGCCTAGCATTATGGGTTTAAAAGTCACACACAAAAAAATAATTTTTATGCATCTTCAAAACACAGGAATACATTGTTCAATAATGAGAAAGAGGTATTTCCTGTAAAAAACTTTTATGTTTGCCAAGAACCAGAAGTCACACTGGGAATTTACAAATGAAAAGCAGAGGCATAGTGTTTGAGTTATTTTCTTATTGTACCTGCTGTTAAGGTATATTAATGCTAACCATTTCATGAAAAAGACATTTGGCTGTAATTCCTTAAGAGGGAAAAAATGCCTTAAAGCTAAATTCTTATGTGATCATCAAATTTACTACTAAGAATCGTTGTTTTCCTATTCATAAAGAATGGACAATAAAGCAGAGATTTGCAGACTGTTAAATTGCCTAGAACTTTCATCAGAGAAACCAGTCGGGGGAAAAATTAAATCAAGCTTTTCCAGAAAAAAATTATAGCTGTGGTAAATATGCTTATAAACAGACCATTGGAAAATTGTTTTCAAAGTCGATTTGGAAAAAGGTTTAACACTTTTGTTTCAAATACACATAAGAACCAAATAAAAAGTAGAGGGGTAAAGAGTTCTAAATCATACTGAACTGAGATTTTGGGTTATGTGGTCTCTACTATCAGAAGGAGAAAAATCAATCAAAAAGGTCTCAAAGTACAGCCAAGGAGATGTTTCTCTACCACCGGTAGCTGAAAGTTATGGGAAAGTGAATGCTCTCCAGACAGGACCCTTAGCTTATCTTTTTCTGCTGTCCTCTCCAGGCTGCCCAACTTCACAGGGGATTCTGGTCTATTCAGGGAGTGGGGAAAATAATAACTTTTGCAGAGATCCTGTGCCATTTCATGTTCTCTGGATTAAAGTGAAAGATCAGGAGATACCCAGCTGCATCAGAGATTCTTACTCTTGAGAAAAGAAGATACGAGAATGCTTTCAAAAGCACAAGGTATCCATACTAACAGAGTAATCTCATGATAAAACTGTTAGTGTAAAGATCTTTTCAGGTGAGAACTCAGGTCTGGAATTTCAAAGCTGATTGTGTGGTTGTCAAAGGATAAGGTAATCCAGAATTTTACTAACTTTGCACATGGGGTTTACTGCCTAACCAGAGATACACAAATTCTTACATGTTTTTATAGTTATTGTCTACCATTTCTGTTCTGATGTGAACCAGACTGAGACATCACCAGATTGAGACATCAATGCACAGCTCTTTTGCTTTGATAGATTTAATGACCTCCATCCACAAAAGAACCCAGAACTAGCCAGAACCAACACAAAGCATCATGACACACATTCACTTCTCTGTTCTTCAAAAATTATTTGTCTTGCATTTATTGCCCTCTTCTCCCCAAAGCACACAGCATGTAATTAATCAAAGTTCAATATACAGAAGACCTTCAGGCCTGATCTTGCAGTATATTTCCCCAGCCCAAACCCACATTAGCAGGTACAAACAACTCCAAGGGCTATTTTATTTCTTGTACCTTTTTCTAAGTAAGTTTATGTCTGAGAACAGAAGTTACCAAAGAATTGTGGACTGCTGTATGCTTAAAGAGAAAATTTTGGCAGTTGATAACAATGACTTTGGACCTGCCGTCACTATCAATTCACAACTGACTTTGTCAAGAGATACTAACTACAGGTGAGGTTGTGTTCTCCAATTACAACTGTCATTCTCTCAAATACAGATTGACCAGTGAGAAAATACTCCAGCACTAAGTGCACAGTTTATCCAAAATTACCATAACACATAGATGCCGTATCCTGATGACCCCTATGAAAAAAGAGTTGTGTGTTGGTTTATACACCTACCCTGCTAAAGAAACCCTTTGTATATGCTTTTATCTTCTGTGGAGTTTATTCTTAATTATTTTCATCTGCATTAAAGGACTAGATTAACTCAAAACAAAGTGAAAAAAAAAATATTTTTTCCTGTATCACCGTGATTTATTGAATATAGTCTGGAGCATGAGATTTAATCTTTATCAAGTGCTATTATTTATAAGCTTTCTGAAAAATGTCACACTTCTGCATAGGATCTCTCAATCTGAGATGAGATCTTATTTAAGCTTCCTCCAGGGCCTCCCACTTAGTGTAAATGGCCATAAATAAAGGTTTGTTTCCTAATGTGGACATTTTTTAATTTAAAGAAAAATCCTTTTGAGAGAATTCCCTATTGTTTCACACTCTTTAAAAATAGACAGTTGCTTTACAGAGGAATCATAATCAAAACTAGCCACTGACAGCTGTCAGATGGATTGCATTAGACTGAGGGACCTTACCACCAAAGGTCCAAAACTTATTAAAAATGCAGCATTGTCAGTAAAGAGTAATACACTCAGAATTTCTTGACCCCTCTTCCAAAGTCAGCAGAGCAACACTGAATAATAGTACTCCTGGCCATTAAGTTCAATTCTAATGCTTATGGAAGACAGTGAACAAAGAAAAAAAGGCATTTGCAAGGGAGAACCAAAAAAAAAAAAATCTTCCATTCTTCTTACTTTTATGGGACAAAGAGAATCAATCTTGAAAGCTGTATCAGGCCAGCACGAAGGAATCTTTACACAAGTTATCATTACACAATACCCATGTTGTGGTCAGCCCTCAATGGGAAAAAAAAAGACTTGCAAGCTATTTATTGTTTTACTATTCACAATGGGCTTTAAGCAAGAATCCCACTATTCAAGCAAGTCAAGCATACCTTTCATGAAGAAGCAAAAATATGTATGATATAAGCATGTTAATCTCATACGATTATACATTCACTTAAACAAGAAAATCCGTAGTTGTCCATAGCTGCTTGGTTTATGGGACAGTTATATAGGCTGTAACAGAAAGACATAAATCTCCAAACATAAAGAACTTTTCTTTGCTGAGATTTAAAAAAAGAAAAGCTTAAATGTTCATTTCAATATCCTGTATACAGAGCACTGTAAGTACTGACCAAGACACAAAATGTATGAATATGGCAATTGTTTCCAAATCCCATAGGTGTTCACCAAGATTCAAACCTGCAAGGTACAAGCAAATAGCTATATACTCTATTAGTTATCTCAGTGAGGCTGTAACCCCCTCCAAGATCCTCAAATTTGATTCATCTAGTGCAATCATCAGGAAAGTATCTCTACATTCCTTGTCAGCGTTTGATGATTTTACACAGAAATAGTACGATATATTTTTTTTTTTTACCTCCAAAGGGAGAGGCAGTTTCATTAAACCAAATTCTCAGTCTTTTATTGCTCACCTAAAAATACCACACTCCTCAATAGCGGCGTGGTTAGCCTACCATTTTTTCATTTTTCATCTACTTGATAAAACTACTCATTTGTTAAAACAATGCAAGAAATGAAGCATGCACACATATATTTCAGACAAACTCCTTCGACACTAGAGCATACGAAATGCTGGATATAATTTAAAAGCAATAAATGTGTTTACAGTTGAGCTCAGAATGATTTTTGCAAGCAATGCAAAATCAAAACTGCATTTCTTTTGCAAGCTGCATATTATAAAGTACAATGCAATGCAAAAATACAAGGAAAAATATTATCTTTCATCAGTATATGCAACTTCCTCAGGCTTCCTTACCTCATCTTGCTTTCCAGGGGACATGTTCTGCATTTGACATTGAATATGTGACAGGAGCAGGTTAGTGTTTACCATGTTCATATCAGCGGTTCCACACCTCATTTTCCCTTACATAGAGGCCTATCTTCTATGTAAACCAACTGATTCCTATCTAACAACAGAATTACAGTGACAGTTATCTTCTGCAAGTATCTTAAAACATTAAAAGAAACCAGAAAACAATTTTCAGTGTAGCTTGAGCAGGAGTTAAATACAGAAGCACTTAGCAACAACAAAAATTAGCTAATTATTTCTCTCATCAAACTTTTTCCAGCAAGCAACTTCCATAGAGTGACACTGCAGACAGTTGGTAATTATGGCTTGAGTATTGCCCAGAAATGCTTATCTTTAAAACTTTATTGACCTAGAGATTAGGAAGAGATGCAGTTGGGAGGCTGACTATTTCAGAGGTTTTATCAAAAGTGTGATCAAAAAAAAAAAAAAATCACACCATTATGAGAACAAATGAGATTCCATAGATATCAAAAAGCCTCACATATTCAGAATATTCCCAGTCGAGAAAATAAAATAGCAAGCATATTTGTACTCCTCAATTTCAAGTGATTTGAGCAGCTGCAAAGGATGGGGAGATGCCAGTTCAAATGGGGTGCTTCCATACCCTGCATCTCTCAGAATTACTGTGATCACTAGGATTTTAGCTTCATGAAGTAGAAGGGTTCAGTCATGCTCTCTGATAGCCAAATTCTATATCATGACACAAAATGATAGTTTCTTTCAGTTATCGTGCTTTCTCATTTAGCATAGTCTTCCAAAGGCTACTCATACAAATAACATTTATTAGGTAGCATTCTACTCACATAATAGTAAAAGTAAGTTCTTAAATGTGCATGAGACTGTGGATAGTGAGGGCCCTGCTATATGATAATAACTGGGGTCCTACAAATTTTTGTACTGTTTGGACAGGAAGTTATGATTCTGGCAAATAAGACTTCTAAAAGAGTTACTGTACTGGCATCATCCAACATGGTACATACTTGCTCCTCTCCTAAAGGTTATCTTGAAGTAATTCATGTCAAGTTAAAGCCTTTCAAAAGTGACAGCAGTAATACAGGTTTATTGCTTGACCCATGGGGCTGCTGCTCCCAAGCTGTCATGGCCACCTCATCTCCTGGCTTGGCCAGCTTTGCACAGCCCCTCTGTGCTGCTCCCCAGCAGCTAATCCCACACACTGCTTGCAGCCAGCAGGAATGTTCAGATTTGGCTGGAACATTAAAAATTGATTATGATTTAGTTTCATAGGAAGGTTTCTAGTTTGCTTGTGGCAGATGGACCAGTTAAAACTGCAGCAAAAGCCTGACCTTCTGCTCAGAGAGAGCTGTTTGCACAGAAGATGCTCACTTTCCTGTTCCAGTGCAGGAGAAAATAAGATGTCAGACTTTGTCACAATACACTTGCCAGTCTCTGGGCAGATCTGCTGATCGTGGATATAAATTCTTGTGGAAGCTATCTCAAAGATCCAGAGCATCCATCTCACCCAGAACAACCAGCTTAGAAAAACAGAATTGCTAGGAAAGACAAGAGAAAATGGATGGATATATACAGTTACTTGGAATTCTTCTGTACCCAGGGCAGCAGCACAATCTAAGGGGGACAACCAGTGTTACTCTGCTGTCAGAGTCCTCCCCACCACCCTCTTCTGTTTTATCATATTTACATCCCTAAAAAGCAAACTAATTTCAGAGCTTTTTAAAAATAAATTTCACATTTTATGACCCCAACTCAGACACTTACAGCCTTGTAGTTACATTAATTCTATTCAATTTATCATAAAATTTAGCCTTTGAAACCCAAAACTTACTGCCATCACATTTCTTGGCATATGGTCAATTGTTACGCATGACAGAGGTCTAGATACTGCGTAAGAATATGCAATGTTGTCATGCTGTTTTATGAGGTCACAACACAGTAAACTGATAAACTGCAAAGCCAGAGGCAAAATAGTCTGTCCCATCAGGGAATAGGATTATTGCCCCATAAAATCTGCATAATGGTATTACTCTTGCTTTTGTACTGCAAACATTTAAGACGAGGTTAAATTAAACTTTTTTCTGAGTTAAAATTCTTTGTACTATTTTTCTGCATTGTTTTCTTTGTCAGTCTTTTACAAATGCTCAGTAAATGGGCAACTAAGCTTGCAAAAGGGCAACCAGGAAGGCTGGGTGTTCCAAAAATTATCTCAGTGTTTGGCTTTACACTATTCTAACCTATATTATGAACTGTGAACCTGAAATACCCTGAAAACAAGTTTCATATACCTTTATTCATAAAATACTCTTTAGTAGGGAGCCAAGAGTTCTCCTTGTTTCTGCAAAGAGCTAAAACTTTACCTACATTTTATATCATACTAATCCCTCATAACTGAATTTGCTTATAGGCACATAATCCTGCCCATAACAATCAGACCCACGCATTATTACAGTGAATCAGAGAACTTGGTTCTTATTCTCCAATGGCATTAAACATATTGTGCTAGAAGTTGTGACAGCATTTTCCTGTGGTACAATCTATATGTGTTTATTTCATTTATCCATTCCATATTTTGTCAATAATTACTACTCACTGTAGTTATTGCAAAATCAGAAAAAACAGTTCGATCAACAGTGTGCAGGCTCCAGTAAACCAGTGAGGCTCAGGTTTTCTAAGAGTGTAGCTACATTATTAATCAGCGTGGTGCAAGGAGGAAAGGAGCAGTATGCAACCCATACCTCCACACTGTATCTCTGCCAACAGTGAAATCACAGAATCACAGAATGGCTGAGGTTGGAAGGGATCTCTGGAGGTCATCTGGTCCAACCCCCCTGCTCAAGCAGGACCACCTAAAGCTGGTGGCCCAGGAACATGTCCAGACAGCTTTTGAATATCTCCAGGGATGGAGACTCCACAGCCTCCCTGGGAAACCTGTGCTCGGTCACCCTCATAGTAAAAAAGTGTTTCCTGATGTTCAGAGGGATTCTCTCGTGTTTCATTTTGTGCCCATTGACTCTTGTCCTGTCACTGGGCACCACTGAAAAGAGCCTGGCTCCCTCGTCTCTACACCCTTGGGTATTTATACACATTGATAAGATTCACCCCCCGACACCGAGCCTTCTGTTCTCCAGGCTGAACAGTCCCAGCTCTCTCAGCCTTTCCTCAAGGGAGAGATGCTCCAGTCCCTTCATTGTCTTTGTGGCCCTTTGCTGGACTCTCTCCAGTATGTCCATGTCTCTCTTGTACTGGGGGCCCCAGAACTGGACACAGTACTCCAAGTGTGGCCTCACCAGTGCAGAGTAGAGGGGAAGGATCACCTCCCTTGGCCTGCTGGCAATATTTGCCTAATGCAGCCCGGGATACCATTAGCCTTCTTTGCTGTAAGGGCATATTGTTGGCTCACAGTCAACTTGGTGCCTACCAGGACCCCCAGGTCTGCAAAGCTGCTTTCCATCTGGGTGGTCCCCAGCATATATTGGTGTATGGTGTGAAATTGCTGGTCCTAGCACCATTCTGGTGCATAAATTGCTGGTCCTAGGCAGGTACCACACTGGCCTCAGCAGCACACTGCTGAAGGGCCCTCTGTCCACCCTGAATGTAGGCAGCTATAGATGTGCCATGAAGCACACCTTTAATCTTGGTTCCAGCAGGAGAGAAACCACTGAAAGTACAGGATTGGCAAGGTCAAGGGCATATAAGCCTCCAGGTAATGATACAAGGCAAATTCACAACAGAAAGCAGCTCTTCAGCACACTAAATCATTAATGTAGATGCACTACTAGTATCCCAGCTACTACAGAAGTTACTGGTTTATTCCTGAGTTCGACCCAGCAGTGATACCAGCGCTTTCGCAGTTGCCTGTGTTCATTAGATGAGTGATTCAGTGCACCAAAATTATGGCACAAAACAGAAGTTTAGGGATCCAGCTTTCTTAAAAAAGGAGCTCCTTTTTCCATGGGTCTGTGTAGCAGTTCAAAGAAAAAAAGTGAAGGTGTGATTGAGTTTGTACTACTGTTTGGTTTCCAACTGAGAAAGTCTGATGACAGCAGTTCATCTCCAAATGCTGAATAACAGGAAAGAGAAAAAAGTTTTGAACAAGAAAGCACAGCATGAAGACTAATTATGTAGCATAACAATCGGAATAGAATCTTCCATTAGTTTTAGACTGCTGCAGTTCAGGGAATTCAGAGTGGACCAGAGCAAAAGTAATACTTGAAACTGGTATAAAGTGATATCCTTTGCCATTCAGTCATCATTACTTGCTTCAAAAAATTGTACATAAACAACACATTTTTGTGTTCTATATTACATTTGAAAGTCCTCTGTACATACACCTGCTTTTGACATGTGTCATCTCTTAGTCAGCTGAGATGATGAAGATTGACAGGAACAGAGATGCAAATTCTCCTTTGCACACAGAAATAGGACTGTGTTGAAATGTCAATCATTTTAAAAAAAAGATTTTGTATCTGCAAAAGAAACAAAGGAACACAAAGAAAGAAAATTTAAAAATTTGAGCTCATGTTCTGCTTTCTCTAGAAAGCAATTTCATTATATCCCTGCCTTTCACATCAGGAACAAAGAAACAAAAAAAAGTCTGAAATTCTACAAGGAAATCATAGTGTATGCTTGTGCACAAGTTCAGAAACTTTCACTTTAACAATAAATTACAAAAAATAAAATTAATTTTTAAAGCCTACATTAAAAAAAATCATTTCCCAATTTCAAAATAATTATTACTCTAGAAATCTAAGTGAAGGCATGAGCTGCCTGGCCATCATGAGATATTGCAGAACTCACAGCAATTCCAATAGAGAAAGAATTTCAGAGTCCACCACGTTCCTATTTTTATGTTATAGACATCATCAGCATCATCCCAATACAACCTCACTAACAATTTCTAACCCTGCTGTATGCATTTGCAGACACGTTTGCAAACAACTCCACAATCACCTCCATATCGCCCTCTGCAGTTTTAGTCAAGATCTGAAAACTTCCCCTTCACTCTCCTATACTTTCTCCTGTCCCACCCCACTCCCCCAAGTCTCTCTCCCATGAAATGTATACATTGCTTTCTCTTCTGACTAGCACTTAAATATAAGGACAACATACACAAGATAGCCTAAGACTTGTTGAGGACTCCCTAGGTATCAGAGAAATACAAAGAAAAATAAGTTTTTACGCCTTTGTAATGCAGGATTTAGACAGCATCCCTGAAGTCTCACAGAAACAAGTCTTTTTTTATCAGGAAGACTTTAATGGGTTTGCTCATATATTCCTAGCACAACCCTTAATGATGTTCCACAATTTCACTTAGTATTCCTCTCACTCCTCACCTGAAACCGCTCATTATTTTATTCCTAAATAATGAGCTAATCAACACACTTCCTTAAATAAAGCTTTCCTTTGTAGCATAAAGGCAAGCCTTCCTTGCTAACGTGTTACAGGTACTTTAAGCTTCAATTTCTCTAATGAAAAGTTATTTGGCCAAAATTTTACCTACGGTCAACTGAAAACCTTGTCCATTTATCCTGTTTTGGTAAAAAACATGTATGAAATATATTTCCATTCACATTCAAATTTTGCCAATATTCTCACCAAAGTGAATAATGAAATTACATATCTGCATTTTATTCAAAATGAAGTTGTAGCAGCTAATTTTAAGGAATCTGTTAAGGATTCCTTCCATATTAGGAATCTGCAAAGCAGCAGAGAGGAATCAGACTGAGTAAGGCTCATTCGTCTATTATGAAAATCTCATTTTGTAAGGACTCTATAAAAACAACTTTATGATGTTTCCACGTTCAAAATACCTAAGCACAAAGTAATTGTCATTTAAGTTGACCCTTAGATTTATCACATATCATAGCCACATTTCATTTCACTCTCATAAAATTTTTGTCAAAAGGATTATTTGCTATAGTATTAAATGCAAGAGAATGCAAAGAAGGCAATCTAAGAAGATTACTTTATTCACCATAGCTTTCAGGCTGCATCCACCTCAGTTTCCAAACTACTGTATGCTACATGTGCAAAGTTCAAATGTACAAGGAAATTGCAAGAAACAGGTATAGCTTCCAAAAAAGAAACTGGATACAATAAACTGAAAAATTGATACTGACATTTTTTAACTTGTTATAAGGTGGCACAAAATAACAACATTATACACAATAATGGCTCCAAATACTTTTTCTTAAAGCCTGAACAATCTAAGGAATCTACATTCTATCATGGTTAGGCTTGTCAGAAAGTTTTAGAGCAGAGTTTCGAAAATAAAAATTTGTTCTAAAAAGAATTAGAGTCAAGTTCAAGCATAGCATGTCATCTGACAATTACTATGATTCTTTAACGTGTTTTATGACAGCAAGTTTCTTAGAGGTAGATGCTGTAAAAACATATAACAAGATGGTTACTGACCTAAACAGCTCAAGATGAAATGCAGTAAGCAGCCCTGTTTCCTTTTGTTCTTATAGGAAAAGTGCCAGGAAAGCTAGATCAAACTGTTCTAAATCAAAACTCCTTGGAGAAAAATACAAGTAGGCTTGGGCAAAGACACAGATAACCAGACATTTCTACTGTATTTTGAATCAACTGAAAATTAGTGATTATATACGGACCTTAATATTTGCATGATCTGTAGCCTTATCAGTATTGCTGAACCAAGTAATAAAAATATTTATTTGCTATGCAGTGCTAGTGTAGACTAAGAGGACTATAGGATTTACTTGAAGACACCTTCTTGATCTACCCCACTGTCATCTAAAAATTATTCTCCCTGAGAAAGGTAATATCAAATTCAATCTATGTGTATGGCCCAATCTTGTTCCTACTGAAGTCAACGGGAATGTTACGCATGCTAAGCAATCATATTGAAACAAAGAGGTATTTGAGGACTATGGTATCATTCCATGCAAATACGGGTGGTGCAGAATTGCAATAGAACTTCTGAGATAAATGAACATAGCTGGTGGTCCTCATGTTTCTCCACTGTGAAAACAAGCTGCCAGCTGTGAGAGAAAGGCACTTGTTTTTTGCAATAGATTTATTCAAAAGTTCTACAACACTTATAGGCATTAGTATTCACTGCAGACCAGGCAAAAACAATACTTAACTAGCTCTGCCAGATTTAATATTTCATACTGCTGCTGTCACAGACAGTAACCGTGTACCTGAGTACAACCAATACCTCATGAATTTGAGCTATTTCTGATTAAAGAAAAAACTTCCACTGAATTTCTCCTGCACAGACTACTAAACAATTTAAACTCTGTTCTCCTGCGCTCCTGATTTTTTCTTTTTTTTTTTTTATTTTGCTGCTTTCATACTTTTAGTTTGAAAGAATTCAAAGATAAAATTACAAAACTAGGTACAATTATCTGAAAACTGCAGAAGGCAGCAAAATGAAGAAAAAGCTCCAACCAGGATAATGAGAAAAAGGAACTCATTTTTTCTAACCCCAAGTGATATTTTAAGACCTATTTCCCATAATAACCAACAAAGCTGAGAGTACTACCTGTTATTTAAGTTACCTGATATTTCTCATTATAACACTCCAATTTCAATATTTAATGTTTGAGAGTGTAGCATCAACTCAGACTGAAATTTCTGTATCAAGCATCTGTCTGAGACCATTTTTCAACCAAAGTAGTTTTCTCCTAAGAATGAGGCTATGCGAAAGTATACTTCATGACAAGTTAAAAAAAAACCTGCTGATCCTTTCACTGGATGACTGATACTTCTGCCCTTTGCAGTAGAGATGTAAATTTTGTAAGGATGTCCTTTGAGAAGGATGGTTTTGTGTCACAGGTTCCATCAAGTCTTTCAGGAATGTAGCACCAGGTTAACACTCTGCTCAACTATTCATAGCTGGCATGCTCAGGCCTGGACTTAAGCAGCACTTTTCCTCCTATTATACTTTTGAACTTCTATGGCCTATCATATGCTCAGAAAACTTCTGAGGTCAAGGATGTTTTTCCTAAAGACCCTCTGTCCACACCACCAGCAAGCACCATGAAGAGAAAGAAGCTCAAGAAAAAGAGCACCATGAAGCACAGGGAAGTGTCATCATCAGGAGAGAGAGAAACTAGGGCTGAAAAGAGAAAGGAAGCAGGACTGATGCCTGGTAGATGCGGTGTGTGGATGCTGAAACAGGTACAATGCATTACCAGAGTAGAGGACAGACAGAAAGGAGAACAGGGATGCATCTGTCTCATTTCAAGTCTGCAAGTAACAGACCAAAGAGACCGACATCAGAAAGTGGGGCCACAAGAAGCTCAGAGAGCCGTATGGGAACTGGTAATGCCACATAACAAAACCAGAGCAAATAAGGACTTGATTGGGCCAGGAACTAAGACTACACAGAGTATTTCATATGACACTGGATGTAAGAAATCTAAGGAGTCTAGATTGGAAGAGAAAGACAGGACTAAACAGACCAAAGTGAAGTACTTCTGTCCCAGTGCAGTACATGGCCTGCAAGATGGTGTCCCTCTCAAGAAATGTCATCAAAACCCATAGTAAAGTGATGTAGGTTATCTCATTTCCCTCTAGCACAGGTCAATGTCAACATTGTTATCATCAGTTACTTCATTAGCTCAACTTACTGAGACCTGTGAGAGGTCTGAAGTATTAGACCTTACTCTTATATGATGCCACATGATATAACTTCTGAGGCTGGAAAGCAGGTGGAAGAGTTTGCTTCTAAGCTAGGAAACACCAGATTTAAAATAATCTCCTCACACTTAATTCATCCCCTTTTCTAGGTATTTTGTGACTGATACCACCTTGGGAAACTTACTTTCTTTCTCTGCCATAAGAGAAAGATAAGAGAAAGAAAAATTCTTCTCCTCAAGACTTCTGCTGAGAAAAAAATGGACTGTAACGCCTACAGGAAAACTCTCTTTGCAAGTGCAATAAGGCATTATCCCGTAATTTACTTTCTTCCAGTTTAAACTACTTATCTCCCCTTAGGTGGTTAGTCCAACTGTCTTTACAGCCATGTTAATCTCTTCCTGCTCCAGTCACTCTCTGTCTCTCTAGGGGAAGAATAAGCTGGGCTGCTTCTGTGTCTCTCATTTTGCTAAGGTATGTCTTTTTAAAAGGCCATCAACATGTAGTGGAACTGACTCTAATGAGTCAAGAGTTAATAAAAATTCCAGAGCAAGTAAAAAATTATAGTGAGCATGCATTTCAGACATAGGGGCTCCAATCCAGACTTGTGATCTGCTTGAGAGAATTTTGGGAGGAGAGCATTAGATTAATAACATGAGAGAATGCTAGAAAGGGACCAACTGAAGGTCAAACGTGAAATGGTAAGAACATACTGAGCAAGGCGGCAATGAACAAGGAGGTTAATAGGAGCCTGAGTAATAAGTAGAAAAAAGTGACATTGATGATAAATACTTTATAAGTGGCATTATTGCAACTGTAAAAGATTACCTACATAATGAGAATGCTAAAAATCACTAGCTGCAAATTATGAGAGAATGGATAAAAGAAGTGAAAAAGGGAATCACTCTGAATTTGAGACGTCACTTACTTTAGAGATAGCAGCCCCTCAGACCCTCACTGAATACAGTTGAAAATGCTAATAACAAAGGACAGGACAAAGAAAGCTGCCTGTAATACATGGCAATCATTGCATTATCATGGGAGAGCTCAGTTTAGCAGGTAGAGTCAGGAAGTCTTGCCAAGTCAAAGATAAAATGTCCAAGCTGCCCCTCAAAAATATTTTTCCTAACATTAATGTTATATTATGCAACACAAGGTACCTTACTGCCTTAACAATTGGATCCAGTAATAAAGAATTTACAGCTACTTACAGCCTATTTGAAAATTCAGGATTTGTCTCAAAACCTCAGAATAAGAAAAGGTCAGCACAAGAAAATTGTTTAGAACACAGCAAAAAGAAATCACCCAGCTAAAAGCCCATTTGGTATCTCCAAATCTCCCTAACTTTGTGACCTCTTTCCCTTCACAGTACACTATAAGCCTGGATTGCCAAAGGCAACCTTCTCAAAGCACAAGAACAGCCATTTTGATGTGCATCGAGTTGAGCAAGTGTAGCTGAAGGATGATGTGGATGGCCAGGGACCAAACACCTGACTGAGCTCAAATGAAAAAAAGGAAGTACACAGAGGCAGAAGCTGCGACAGACTACCCAGGAGGAATACAGAAACACTGCCCAAGCTTTCAGTGATGGAGTTAGGAAAGCCAAAGCTCAGCTGGAGCTGAAGCCCTCTGTGAGCTGCAAGGGATGTGAAAGGCAGCAAGAAAGGTTTCAGTAAGTCCACTGGTAGCAAAAGTAAGGCAAAAGAAAATGTGGACCCTGCTCCACGTTACCACTGCTCAATGGGACAGGGGATCTAATGACAGAGATGAGGAAAAGGCCAAGATACTCACTGCTTTTAGCCTTGGTTTTTATTGATATAGTCTGTTCCTAGACCTCCTAGTGGCAGAGCTTCTGGGACTGAGATATCACACACAGGAGAAAGATTAAGTTAAGAAGCAAGTATACCAGCTGGACAGAAACAAGTCCATGACACCAGAACACCAGATGGAATGCACCCAAAGGTGCTGAGGGAGCTGCAAGGCCACTCTCTATCACCTTTAAAAGGTCATGGTGACCAGGGGAGGCTCGTAGGGACTGAAAAAAGGCACACTTAATTTCAAGATGTTCAAGAGAGTATCCTGAGGACTACGTGCCAGCCAGTCTTCCCTCAGTTCCTGGGAAGGTAATGAAGGAAATCCTCCTGGATGGAGGCACACAAAGGACAAGAAAAAAAAAAGTGGTAAGGAACTACCAGCATGAATTTACCAAGCACAAATCTTGCCTGACCCACTTTATAGTCTCTCATAATGAAACAACTGGCTTGGTAGAAATGTAGTGGATGTTATTTACCTTGACATTAGCAAGAGTTTTGACCTACTCTCCCACAGGATTTTTATAGCAAACTGGTGGAATATGGATTGGATAAGTAGCGTGAAACACTGGCTGCACTGCCAGGCCCAAAGTGTTGTCATCAGCAGTACAAGAGACTCAGTCACAGAATGGCTGAGGTTGGAAGGGATCTCTGGAGGTCATCTGGTCCAACCCCCCTGCTCAAGCAGGACCACCTAAAGCTGGTGGCCCAGGAACATGTCCAGACAGCTTTTGAATATCTCCAGGGATGGAGACTCCACAGCCTCCCTGGGAAACCTGTGCTCGGTCACCCTCATAGTAAAAAAGTGTTTCCTGATGTTCAGAGGGATTCTCTCGTGTTTCATTTTGTGCCCATTGACTCTTGTCCTGTCACTGGGCACCACTGAAAAGAGCCTGGCTCCCTCGTCTCTACACCCTTGGGTATTTATACACATTGATAAGATTCACCCCCTGACACCGAGCCTTCTGTTCTCCAGGCTGAACAGTCCCAGCTCTCTCAGCCTTTCCTCAAGGGAGAGATGCTCCAGTCCCTTCATTGTCTTTGTGGCCCTTTGCTGGACTCTCTCCAGTATGTCCATGTCTCTCTTGTACTGGGGGCCCCAGAACTGGACACAGTACTCCAAGTGTGGCCTCACCAGTGCAGAGTAGAGGGGAAGGATCACCTCCCTTGGCCTGCTGGCAATATTTGCCTAATGCAGCCCGGGATACCATTAGCCTTCTTTGCTGTAAGGGCATATTGTTGGCTCACAGTCAACTTGGTGTCCACCAGGACCCCCCAGGTATTTCTCTGCAAAGCTGCTTTCCAGCTTTACCACAATGCTGAGGTCAACACTGTAAATGGTAACCAGAGTTAACAGAAAATTTACACCCATTAAAACTATTTCTGTAGATGCCAATAATACAAATTATTCACTTTTAGTTGTACTCTCACCTATGATATAGCTCACAGTAGTAGAGGAAGGTAGAGATTACACAGTCAGAACAGTTTGACCAGAAGCTATACAAAGGGGTTTTTCCCTTTTAAGCTTGTTAAAAACAGGAGTAAAATGATCATGGAAAACTCTAAGACTCAACTATTTCAATTCTGAAATAGTGCTAGACTGCATCATTGTCTTACTCTCCTTTAACAGGACAAATTGCCTGGCCAAGGCCACATCTTCTAAGTCATGGACCTTTGTGGTGGATTTTCTCTACAGTGCATAAAAAAAAGCAGTGAACTGGGTCTCATGACAAGAGAGGATGTCCCAACATCGCAGTTTGCATGAGGGAACAACAGCCAACATGGCAGGCTGCGAGAATATGGCTTTGCCTTCTCTCCATTGACTGCATAGGAATGCAGGTCTGGCAGCTCAGAGGGAATAAGCAATACAGATTACCCACCATTCTGTTGATAACAGACATCAGTAATGGTCCATCTGCCTGTAGCAACACAGTAAATTCACAGAATCATAGAATAGTTTGGGTTGGAAGGGACCTCTAAAGGTCATCTAGTCCAACCACCCTGCCATGGACAGGGACATCTTCAACTAGATCAGGTTGCTCAGAGCCCTGTCCAACCTGACCTGGAATGTTTCCAGGGATGGGGCATCCACCACCTCTCCGGGCAACCTGTTCCCGTGTTTCACCACCCTCAGCATAAAAAATTTCTTCCTTATATCTAGTCTATATCTACCCCCCTTTAGTTTAAAGCCATTTCCCCTTGTCCTGTCACAACAGGCCCTGCTAAAAAGTTTGCCGCCATCTT
>NW_008794744.1:236958-239455 GCF_000699145.1 Aptenodytes forsteri | reverse complement strand
CACAGTGGGTGGCTCTTCATTCTCCCAGTCCCTGCCTTTGCCTTCTGCGGCTTGGGCAGTGAGGCTCAAGCACTTGCCGGTGAAGGCTGAGGCAAAAAAGGCGTTGAGTACCTCCACCTTCTCTGTGTCCCGGGTAACCAGGTCTCCCATTTCCTTCCAGAGAGGGCCCACATTTTTCCTCGTCTTCCTTTTATCCCCAACGTACCTATAGAATCTTTTCTTGTTGCCCTTGATGTCCCTGGCCAGATTTAATTCTGTCAGGGCTTTAGCTTTCCTAACCTGATCCCTGGCTGCTCGGACAATTTCTCTGTATTCCTCCGAGGCTACCTGTCCTTGCTTCCACCTCTGTAGGCTTCCTTTTTGTGTTTGAGTTTGTCCAGGAGCTCCTTGTTCATCCATGCAGGCCTCCTAGCATTTTTGCCTGACTTCCTCATTGAACATGGTCCTGCAACTTAAGTAAACAGGAAAAACTGGCATCTTTTAAATACTTTAGGATTAGGAACATTTCCAAGTGAAGTGGTGCTACACTGTGTTTAAGAGCAATTGCAAGTTCAACAGGGACTTTAGAAGTTCAAAACTGAACTTCTGTTAGGAGCTACATAGTATGAAATATCTCTTCCTCTGGATAAAAAACTTAGGAAGGGAAAGACAAGTCCGTGGGAAACAGGAAAAAAATGCATTTTAGGGCTGTCTGTTTGATAAGCCTTAAACAAGCCAGACTTTCAGATATGTTGTATATCTGTTCTGAAACATAACCACACTTATATGGTGCAGTTAAAAAAAAAAGAAAAGGAGAGAGATAATTGGGGTTACTACTTTGTTTTCACCTTGGCTAAAGTTTCTACATCCATAACCTTAAGTGTAAAGTAAAAAGCCAACCATATCTATTTGGGTGTATAGAGCGAAGGGAAGTATCAGAGCAGATACCAAATTTTGACTCACCCATGGATAAAGCTGTTTCTACTCTGATTTGTACTACATCCAGGCTTGCATTTAATCTTGACCCTAATTAGTGGGTGATACTGATTTTTTCAGGCACTTCCAAGAAGCCCTTTAAGCCATTGCCGGAATTAGATATTTGTGGTGGTTTATTCTCTCCGCAGTTAACAGCACATAAAATTTTTATCCTCTCACTCTCTGCTTCTGAGAAAGCTATATGCCCCTTCCCTTCTCTTTCCCCTTTCTATAGGTAAGAAAACAGTTTTTCTTAGATACAGCTCCTGAAATTTGGAGCTGGTGATAAAGGTTAAACACATGAAGCTACAAAAATTTCCCTTCTGTTTGCATTAAATAAATGCAAAGGAAAATGACTACAAGACAGCTGTTAGTATATTTGATTTGTTTGTAACCAAGTAAAGAAAAAGTGTGTTTTGTTCTTACAACTCAATTCAGCTACATGGATCCATGCAATTTAATGCCTCAACTAGTCAGAGCAATCACGGTTATTATAAATTTTATTTGTGCAGTAGACCAGACTTTGCATGTACAATTTGCCAGAGACTAGTTCCATTTTCCACCCACCTAAAGGGAAGAATAAGTTATACGCATGTCCAAATGCTTGTAAGACAAAGTGTATTTTATAGGTCTATTATAGGTATATTTTGTAGAAATATTTTAGATGTCAGGGTGGTAAGGAACAGCATGTCTGTGCATGGAAAAGAAAATTTACCCAGATTTTTACTACTTGGATTACAAGTCTGACTCCATCACTCTAAGGCTGCGATCAGAGACATCCAAAACCCAGTACTTCTACTGACAAGAGGACTTTGTTTTAAACTGCAGCTTAAAAGCACAAGTTCATTCATGGAAGATATAAACATAATCTGAAATCTATCCCTGTCTTCCAGAAAGTTTCTGTGTTATGATGTTGTTAATACAGGTCTTCTTTTCCAAATATTATTTTTTTCTTCTTGGAAGTAATTAGTAAGCCATGCAAGCTTGATGGAAAAATACCACAGAAATATGTATAAATATGACATGTATAATAATGGTCTCATGATGTCTCACTGAGTCAACAAGTAGGTGATGTGCTTGGTCTTTTCTTTTACAGCGACCAGAAGGTGCTGACAAGGGATTATGTGTCACAGAAATAATTAATTACAGAATAGAAATTAATAAATATGTTAAACAAAAGAAAACACGGGGTATAATACTCTGGAAATTACGCACACCAAGAAAAAAAATCTGCTTTGACCTTTAAACTGACTAACAGCTTTGAAAGCTCTAAAACTTCCAAGGTTTACAATTAGCATAATTAAAATCACTGTTACCTGCAGCACTCCTCAGGGTGCTGAGGCCATTAGAATGACTGCAAGTAAATTTACAGGACAGAGACAGCGCATAAAAAATTGGGGAGTTTCAATCATGGACATATTTTCAAAGCTCTTACCTTAAAAATATTCACGTACTAGGTGCAACTGCCTGGGTGCTTGCAGGGAAGTCTGCTGCCCCTGTGACGGAGGGGAAGGGAGAGGAGAGGAGAGGAGAGGAGAGGGAG
>NW_008794744.1:231222-236759 GCF_000699145.1 Aptenodytes forsteri | reverse complement strand
ACCCACCCCATTCCTCTGCACCCCGGTGGAGGAGGGGCAGGGAGAGGAGGCAGGAATGAAGTGAAGGGGGAGAGATTCCCCTGGAGAGCCCCCACCAGAGCAGGTGGATATCTCCGGAGGGAGCTGCAGCCTGTGGAGAGCGGCAGGGGAACTGCATGAGAGGGCATGGGTGGCAGAGAGGAGCTGGTATGGACTGACCGGAGCACCCCATTCCTCTGCACCCCTTGGGGTGGAGGAGGGGCAGGTAGAGGAGTCAGGAATGAAGGAGTGAAGGTGAGCTTGGGAGGAAGGACGGAAGGTGTCATTTTAATTTTGTCTTTGTTTCTCACCATTAACTCTATGATTAGTTAACAATATATTAAATTACTTTTCCCCCAGTCATGTCTGTTTTGCCCTTGACAGTAATTGGCAAATCTTTATCTCGACCCACG
Organism: Aptenodytes forsteri; assembly: GCF_000699145.1. Lineage (NCBI taxonomy): Eukaryota > Metazoa > Chordata > Aves > Sphenisciformes > Spheniscidae > Aptenodytes > Aptenodytes forsteri. The sequence continues at coordinate 236,328 of NW_008794744.1, read as the reverse complement.
AGCTTTCCCATCTTATTTTCTCCCCCTGTCCTATTGAGGCGGGGAGTGAGAGAGTGGCTGGAGTGGACATCTGGCAGCTGGCCAAGATCAACCCACCACAAGCCAAAATCCAGTAGAGAAATGCAGTCCATACTCACATATAGCTCCATTCATGAAAGTCTGTGGATAAACATACCAAAAGCATGTACTCTTTTGCCTATTTTGCTTGGAAATCTGGCACTGAAGTCCTGTCATCCCCACTTAGGACATTAAAGAAAATCCAGAGATAAATATAATACAAAATTAGAATATTATTATAGTACTGCATCAATTAATAAGTACCACAGGTCAATAAAGCTAACTAGATCTATTACATTATGATAGTTAGCATTGGTGGCTTAAGAAAAGCTACATTGGTAATACCTACTGAAAATTTATCTCAGTTCACATTATTTTCATCACAGGGAAGAAAATGTCAAAAAATGGCCAATGGAGTAACACAACAGAAATCAGCCTAAGAAAAGATTGTAGCTAGTGACCTACAAGCAGAAAAATAATACAATCAAGTAAAGACCCTTAGACAGAATAGTACTGAGCAGAACGAGTTGCTTGTTTCCTGGAGGAGAAAAAGTGTTATTTCTTTTAAACACAGTGTCATTACTTGTTAACCCTGATCATCATGGGCGTCCTTTTTCCAAAAGGAGACAGCAGTAGTGAAAATCTAAATGCAGCTCCACTTTACAAGTTGTTTAAATTTCAGAGCTTTTTTCCAAATATTTGTCACAGTATTTGGGACATTTTAAAACTATTATTATAACGGCGGCAGCAGCGTTATTCAGAAAGCTTCTAATTCTACCAACGGGAATGCTGCCAAGATGAAAAACAAATTCCTAGCTATATTAAGATTTACAAATACAGCTACTTTTATTAAAGTATTCTGAAAAGCCCTTGAGCTTTCTGTGTATCCAGACAAAACCACAAGTTTCAGATCCCTGCAAGGTTTAAAACTCAAACTTTGGTGAAGTAAAATGGAAGTTATGGTTTGAGATGCTTCTTAAAATTCTCCAGAAGCCTCTTAAGTAGAAAAATATACTTTCTAGGCAAGTCAAACATGGTCCATAACACCTGTGGTGAAGCACTTGCTTCTCCACAGCATGGGGTCTTATTAGTAAAACTGAAAAACACCAGAATCACAAAAGGGAGCTAGGATAAGTAAATAATAAATTCACTATAGGTGAAAAATGTATAAGGGAGTTAGGTAAAGAAGAGGTATTGAAAGGAAAAGTATTGAACTGGAAGAAATCACACCAGCTGAGTAATTCAATAGCTTGTTTTGAGATTGATGCTACCTACCATTTTTACTAACAGTCCTGCCAAAATAATAGGCACGTACTGATTACATGCAAGTGAGAAATCACTGATAACACAGGCAAAGATCAGAGCAGTATAAGAATTAAATGGCCTTAAGGAGAGGAGTAAGGCATGCTGAACATTAAATTATCTGAAGCACAAGGCTTTTTGTTAATGGATAAGTATAAAGGGAATTCCTACCATAAACTGTAACCTCCTCAGTGGGAAATAACTGAAGAGGAGGTTGATTTGCATGTATTGGTTAGCCAAGGATAAGTATTGAGCTACCAGAATAACATACTCATGATAAAGACAAATACAGTGCTAGAATGTATCAGGTGAAGTCTTACTGATAGAGATAGGGGGGTGTTCATACCCACATGCAAGGCTCTTCAGTATTTCTGAAGGTTGAGTTCATATCATTATGGCAGATACTTTCCAAAGGATTTCAGTATACAACAAACCAAAGGAAATATTCCTTGTCTTTCCTCTTCTCAAGGTGAAAAGGGCACAATTTGCTGTGACTTTATAAAAATACACAAAGGGAACTAACATATATTTAATGTCCTTCTCCAGCTCTTGAAAGACAGGAAAAAAATACTGCCCTGCGTCAGAGGGAGCAGTGACATGCTTGAGGTCAAGCAAAAAGGCACAGGCACAGTTTTGCAGACACGTTTCTCTTATCTGCCCTCCTCTAACCTTTTAGTTATGCTCTGCCTCTGTAATTTGCTAGTATTTTTGTCACAGTGTAAATAAAATTCACAAATGCTACAGACCTATGAGAGCCCTTCTTTGTGATGTGAATGAAGAGTTCCTGAAACAAAGTTATGTCATGACACACGACACAGTTCAGGGACACATTACAATTTTTGCTCTGAGTAAACACTTTTCAGCCATGTCATTTCAGTCTAAAAGTCATATTTAGAGAGCCAAGTTTTGAGTAGTTTCAAAGCCTACTTATCATCTTTAAGCCATGACAGGGGCTTAGCTAGAAATGTTCTTTCTTCTCTTGTTAGACAAAAGCCATTTACTCCATTCAGGCTCAGAAACTGCCTGCCCCTCGCCTCCCGAGTCTTACAAACTTCATAAACAAGGATGCCCTCTTCTCCATAAAAATCACAGCTAATTTCAGATCCTAACCGGTAAACACCTGGGTTAAAATTATATGGTCCCACTTAACATTATTAAATGTTGCACATAATACGATATTGCCATGGAGACAACATGTCTGAAATACCATCTCTCTCTCTGATATTTGCATGCTTCACTGCAATCCTAAATTCAGCACATGCTTAATGACAGCTCAGGACCTTGACACAATTTGATTTACAGGGGCCACGATACAGCTTCAAGCAGCAGTTTCCAAAACTGCTTGTAGTGCTTTTTCCACTTGCCACCCTCTCACTCACTGGCCTCCACCCTGGTCTTTGAAACACTGCTTGCCCCTGCCTGTAGCCAGAGACTGCAGCTGTTGCCTGCTTACTGCCTACACCATCCCTGTCTTCTCATGCTCCTCCTCAAATGGTAACTTACTTTACCTTCCAGAACAACCTGACTACTGAGAAGTGTTCATGCTACATAAGATTTAATGTACTAGCATAAAAGTTATATACATTATTCAAGCATTTAGTGACTTTAAACAGCTTTCCACAGCAGAACAGGTTGCCTATAAATTTTACTTAAGAAGAGAAAAAAGAAAAAAAAACAAACAAAACCCAAAAAACTAGCAGAGCTAATGAATTACTATATTTTTATTCATCTGTATATAAAAAGGACCAGGATGTTCTTCTGGGCACTTCTACTCTAGGATAAGAAATGCTTTTCAAATCCAATAAGCATTCCTCTGGTGCATACAAATTCTTCTAAGAAGAGATAGAGGCACAGTTTCTCATGCACTTAACATTTTTAAAGTAATACCACATAAACGGTGATGCATTTGATGCACAAACATTAAAAAGCCAGAAGAACAGCAGAAAAATATTTTCAGCAGCAGCCTACTTCTATGACTTTTAACAGATCACATAAAATTATAGATTGACTGCTGCTATCAGTCTATAGAAATAGCAATTAATGCAAAGTACACAGCAGCACTGTAAGACATTTTAGGACAGCCCAGAGCCACCTGATGCATAAGTGGAAAGTGTGAAATACCATCAAAATAAAGCATTAAAGATTAAAAAAGATTAAAATAAAAAAAAGGCATTAAGATTTTCAAGTGGCTGATTGAACCTAAATATTTTCTTACAGAATGCACAAAAACATCATTCAGCTACATTCAAAAGGACAAGCCACTCAAAAACAGTGCTCTGTTTGCTGAGGAGCCTGGAAGAAATTATTTCTATTTTTCACATTTCAAAAGAAAAATGCATTAGATCAGCAGCAGGACTCTGAAAATTGCCTCCCACACCTTTTTAAGCCAGATTGACTCAGCAAGCATACAAGAAGCTGAAAGGCCATTAATTTACAGCATAATTTGCAAGGTCTTGGTTGATCAAGGTGTTCTGCAGGAAAAGAGGGGCTCCCAAATAGTAGGGTTTGGATTGAATAAGATAGCATCATTAATAAACTGACATTTCTCTTAATTAATAAATATTCATTTCTCTTTTTGGACAGCTGAATAAACATTGATTCTTATAGGTGCTAAGCTGACAGGCTGAACATCAAATCCATGGGAAAGGCACAGTACTGACAGTACTCAAACTTCTGTACTGTCCAGATATACACTCAAATTAGTAGGATCACAGTAGTAGTAGAAAACTCCACTACCACCAGCTCAGCTAGTGATCTGCCTGGAGGCACCATACCACTTATGCTTTAGAGAATTCTAGAGATATTAGGTCCATCACATTTTTTAGTCTGAAAGAAAAGCAACACAGCTATTTTATCAAAGCATGATAAAAGTCAGTCGTCTTCAACATACCTTATGCCGTATTTTCCTCACATTTTCTACTTACTTCCACAGCTTTATCAATTTTTTATCAAAACCAAAATTTGATCTAAAGCTTTCAATGACTATTCTCGAATTCAGATTATGTCCAGATGACTCTGAAGTTATATTCTACCTTTAATATTCTCCGTTCAGTATCATCTGTAATTTTGTAGCCTAATTAAAACCATTCACGGTTCATACATTTCCCACTAATTGTTTAATACTCTTGACAGTTTCAACAAACATACTATTTTTGACATTAATGTACATTTTCGTATATGATATTTAAACAGCATACATTTAAAACACTATTATAGTGCTTGCATGGTAATAAGATCAGAGTTCTGAGACTGACTAATATAGTCAAATAGATAATTTGTGGAGCCTTGGAAGCAATTTAAGAAAAAGTTCAGTTTGAATGCCAGTCTGTTTGTTGGGATTTTTTTAACCATATCCATTTTGTATGATAAAGGATATTGCCTCTTTCCACACCTGTGCTCCAAAGAGACCCAGCTCAACATGTGGGTTCTACAGCTTCCCAAAGAGTGGTTACAGTGACCTAATTAAACTCTTCTGGATTATCTGAGTCTAAAAGGCTAAGCGTTGAGAAGTCTATGCCAGGTCAATTCTTCTACTTAGATATCAAGAAAATTTACTTGCTTCCAAGCAGGAAGACATGCATCTATTTCTGATAAACCAAGCAACATGGATTATTCCAGACTAAACTATTTTATCAAAATCTGGTGTCTGTCAAAGGCGAAATTTTCCCCCCCTTGCTCAAGATTTTTAAAGGGAAAAAGAGCATCTACACCCCCCCCCCCAAAAAAAAAAAAGAGACTTCTTTAAAA
>NW_008794744.1:209166-230964 GCF_000699145.1 Aptenodytes forsteri | reverse complement strand
AAAAAGAAACTTACCCCCCCCCCCCCAAAAAAAAAAAAAAAGAGACTTCTTTAAAAAATTCAGATTCTCAGCAAAATAATCTTACTGGCTGAAAGCCAAGAGTGTCTCATTGTGATTATAAGCAGATATAAAATAAAAAAGGGCATCTGAAAATCAAAATTGTATTACTACTTCTATGAATGTTAGTACAACTAGACAAAATAGGAGCAATGAGTACTTTGTTTTGAAGTTTATTTCACTAACGCATCACATGTTTCATTACAAGAGCTCTGAGAAAAAAAACTCTTAACCAGCTCTACTGAAAATACTTCATTCATATGTTAAATTTCATTAGTTACGATTAAGACCAAATGACTCTGCTGAATGAAAGCCATCTGCAGTTCTTCCTAGTCACCCCCACTGAAAGGCAGCAGTTGCTTACATCCCTCGTTTCATTTTGTTCTGTGTCATTAAAGCTATTTCAGCCCCTTTGCTACCATAATTCCACAATGTATTCAATAATGAAGAACAGACAAATCTTCTGTGTTTAAGGCTTGGGAAAATTATGTATTAAAGTGTTTTAAAATAATCTAAGCTAGATATTTTCATAATTTGAAGTATGGATATCAAAAATTGACTGTGCAGTAAATAACTTCTTTTAAACTAATGGAAGCCTGCCTTACTCCTGATAACTAGGTTTTTTCAGCAAGTTTGTTACAGCACCACAGAGGTAACATATCACACAGAGTGAATGACACTAAGTGCAGGACGACACTGTAAAACAAGGACACTTAGTTCTGAAAGAGAATGTATCCAAAAAAGAACATTGAGTTATACTCAAAAGTACATGATCCATCAACTGCCAGAAACAGCTGCAATAGCCTTTTGCTATTGAACACCCATTTATCTCAGAAACTGTATTTACCATTGCCCTAGGAAAATAACCTTTCTCTCTCTCCCATTTCTGAGTTAGCCAAGACAATCTTAGAAATGCTGTTACCACTTAATAGTATGGGAATCCAGGGTCAGCAATAATCATTTACTCATAAAGGTAAGCAAAAGACATTTCACCTCCAGGAATTATATAATGAAGGAAACTACCCTAGCAAGCTGTGAGACAGTGTTAGAAGATAACATTAAAGATCTCTTATGATGGGATTAATTAATGATCCCTCATGCATCCCCACTGCATAATACAGTACGTAGGAGAGTTCAGCTATAGGGCAAGTTTAGCAGAGAGGTTTAGAGATTTCAGAGCACTTATCAGTGCTCCCCCAGCTGCATAGAGATTATCAGGACAATCATATTACAGGTGTGCTTTCTGTCCTATGAGCAGTAAGACAATGCCTCAGACACTGTGCTGTGTAGATCTGATGATTTTCTGCAGTCACAGTGCATAAGCATCAGGACTTCCACAAACGTGGCATGTACCGAAGAAGATACCAACAAACACCATGCAAGCTGCAAACTGTAGTGCTGTTACATGTTCCATCAGGGAAGGGCAATTGCATATCCAAGAGATGCAGAGAAACGCAGCAATTCTGCAGACCTCTAAGATTTCCAAGCAGAAACAGGCATATCAAGTATCTTCTAGTTGTTTAGTATGCTTGGCAAAAACTGCTCACAAATAATTGGCTATCAAGATAAAAGATTCACACTATGTAGTGTGTTTCCCATTAAAAAAAAAAAAAGTTCCAGAAATGGCAGTCAGAACATTTGTGCTAGCAAAAGATTTTGTTCTATCCCTGGTCTTTACAGTGCCTCTGCTTCACCATCACCACCTGCCATCTGTCTGGATCTGATCTGGCAGAGAACTGCCAGATCACTGCAATTACCTTCCTTTTCCAAAAGCAATTAGCAGTGCTCAAGATGTTCCTTTGATTTAGCATCACCTGCTGGCCTCTTTATGTCTTCTCAGAAAGAAAGCCTATGAAATAAATTTTGTCCACACACTGTGTCCAGGATGACAATACAGCCAGTATCACTTTAGGGCTAGACTATGGAAGGAAGATAAGAAGTTCTGGGTCCTGCTCATTGACTAGCTCAGCTGCAGTAAATGCTGGGAAGCCAGCTGGTAGTAGCTCTGAGAAGAGAAGGGGCGGACACCTGTGAACCTGCAGGTACCAGATTTTCTAGTCTGAATTTAACAGAGTCCAAAACCTAAGGGCCAGAGTGCAGGAACTCCCTGCACTCTGCCCGTGCAGGGGACACACAAATGATGCCTGGATGTATCGGGCATGCAGCCTGCATGAGGCCTTGCCCCACTGCTGTGCAGGAGATCAAGTCCTCATGCCTCTTAATCACAAAGTGTGAGTGATTCAACCTGAAAAGATTGAAGCAGCTGGCTAGCCTAGCTCCTACCTCATTGCAAAGGCAAAAAAACCCAACCTGAACCAACACTAAAAGAAAGACTTCTAACAGTAGTGGAGCAGTTGTAACTAACTGTGAAATGGAGCAATCGGTTATTGCATTTTAGCCTACTCACCTTCCCATTGTTCTTTTGCTTGCTTTCTTCAGTAAAACACTTTTTCTTCAGCCATTTTATAATTTGTAAATGAGCACAAGTAGAAACACTGGGGACTGGAGAGCTTAGTTAATTTTAACCACTCTTCTGGGTTGGAATTTGATTTATTAGTGGCCTGTGAAATCTACACCTGGCCCTTTCAGCTACCTGGCAGAAGGGTTCCATGAATGGAAGCCTGGATGAGAGCATGTGGGCTTAGGGTGGAGGTTGTTTTCTCTCTTTTACGTGTATAAGTCTTGAAAAGATAAAATCATGATTTTATATAATGTATTAAAATATAAATCATGCCTTTCTCTTCCACCCTCCCCTCAAGAAATGTGAGGGCTACCAGGGAGCTATTTCTACTTTGTTAGAAAGTAGAAATTGGCTAACATTTCTTACTTTTTCTTAATCTCTGGTACTTCTATAGTACAAATGCTGCATGTGTAGTGTTACATGGGACTATCTTTGGTAGATCATACTGAATAAAAATTAATTTTAATTGTGTTATGTTGCAAGTGAATATTTCTATTTCTCATCTAATATTAATTGCTTTTGGTATGTGTAAAGCTAGTTAAAGGATTACACTTTCTTCCACCGTAATTACACCATTCTTTATGATATTTCAGCTGCCAACCTGTTCAGTCACTGTTTCTCACTCCACTGAACTTGCAAGCAAACAAATTATCTGCTAGTAATGGAACAAAATGGAACAATATCTTGAAAACATTTTAATATTTTGATTAGCTTGTGTTGAAAAAAGCAATCCCCTCTTTTGTTAAAAAATAGTAATTTTAATGTCAAGATAAGAAACTCATTGAAATCCCTTCTTTTCTGCACAAAGTCTATGTGGGCAAATAAATATTTCCTAATATAATCATCTGCGTGATAAAAAAATTCCTTCCCATGTAGAGTCAGTGTAACTTTAGAGTCCCGTCTAATTTGGGTGACTAAGGAATCCCAATTTCATTTGCCTTGCTAATATAGAGAAACGTGCTAGTATTATGACCATTTTTAGTGTTGCTGTCTTTAAGACTCTAACCAGTGTTTTATTGCAGCATTACAGCTCCTTGGGTGCGGAACAGATTTCCTTCAGGCTATAACATAAGGATCCAGAAAGTTTGTTTTGTTCCTTCATTTTGGAACAGGCTTTGGCAATAGCTTTAGTTATTGAAATAGCAGTATTTCAAGTATACAAAAGCATGAGCTGGCCAATGTGCATGTCTTCAACCCTATGTTTTGAAAACAAACATTCAGTGTACATTTTGAATAACAGACATCCTGCAGTTGTATAAGAAAATGTTACAACATTTAAATCACTATACATACATTCAGCTTACACAATCAGTGAGTTATGTTGCTCAAGCATTTGTTCTAAACAGAATTCTAAACTGCACATTTTTACTGGTCTTTCTAAGCTCAGAAGCAGAGCTAACATTCATGGGGATTAACCTTGGTCCAATTGTATGAAGTGGAATTCTTCCGCCTCCTTTATTTTCCTCAGTCTGTAATATAATATTAATCAATGTTTGGCAGGAAACCATTTCTGTGGTTTCCAACAGTGAAACTAAGATCTTTTCAATTTTTTAAACAAAAGGCAGGAACAAATAAAAGAGTGAATGGAACTGAGATGTTTACACACACACACAGTGTGTTTTTTCATGCCATGGCTCGTAGACTCATGGAGCACCTTGCCAAAGAACATCATAGATATTAGAAGTTCACGTGAGCTCAAAAGAGACTAGACAAGTTCTCTAAAGAGAAAACCATGGAAAGCTACTAATAACAAAGAAATAACGTTCATCTCAGGAAACCACCAGATGTGAGAATGTATAGTATCACCAATATTTGCCTGTCTCATTATTTCCCTAGGTGTCTGCCACTGTCAGAGACAGAATGCAGCACTAGATCTGATCTCACATAAGCACTGCACTCTTAAACAGTGGCTGACAAAGTAACTATGACATTCACCTAAGGCTGTGCTGGGATTGCTGTGCCCAAATCCTAGGCTTCAAGCTAGTTCTCACATCTGCAGTAAATGTTCTGACTACAAGAGTACTGACTATTCTGGGACAAGCCTCCCTCTCCTTTGAGTTAGGAAAACTACCCTGAAGCTAAGAAGCCACCCATTAGCTGAAGTTTTGTAGAAATTGTTACTTTCCTGCAGAACATTTCAGTTTCATTGAAGAATTCCTGTTCAAGTTTAGTGACAATACCACACTAAAGTGTAGTGGGTAATGCATGAGGTTGTCCAGCACTTAGAAAATCCTTATTTAAGTTTATTCTGTTCATATTTTAGACTTCCTGTCTTTTCCTCCCTGTGGAAATTACAGATAATCAATACGTTTTTCATTCAATAGGTCCAGTTAGTGTAACTTGCATATTACTGACGTCTCGGTATTATCTTCGTTCAAGAATAAGGAGCCTCAGACAAGTCAGTCTCAGAAATTATCTTTTTACAGGCAATTCCTTATTCTGTAGCATGTAGCTACTACTTTTAAGTGGAGTTAAAATGAAAAAGTAGTTCAAAGATCAACAGCTTTCTAAAGTGTAAGAGTTATTAGACAAGTGTTCAGACATAAGATTCTCACTGAGAGTGAGCTTAATTATTAAAAAGAAAAAAAAAGCTCTAACATAATTTTAAAACCAAAGTTCAGTTTACACTGATTAGTAATGAATACTGAAGCCGTATTTGTGCTTTTGACATGCTGTTTCTTAATGATTAAAGTAGGATGATTTCACATTGTCTTTATTATGTCCATATTACAGGAAATACTATTATTTTCTTCATGGTATTGGTTTGTTCCATCACACTTCAACTTAAACGAGACATCTAATGAAAAACTATTCAAACTGAAACATGATGAACTTGTCCTTTAGTCATCTCATTTTCCTATAGAAAGGCAAAAATATTATTAAAAAGCTATACTAAATGTGGACTGTTTGAGAATTAAGTTACACTGTTTGAAAAAAAAAGCCTGAAGGTGATATCCCACCACTTGCTATTACCCCAAGTCTGAAAAGGAAAAGAATTGCTCTGCACACATTGTAAAGGTAAGTGAGAGGAGATGAAAGGAAGGGGACCTTTCTTTAGCAGATGAAAAAGACGATGAATTAGCTCAAGATTTAGTTCACAATGAGCATTATCTCAGGTCTAGTGTCTGCAAAATGTCAATCACAGCCAACATTCACTTCATCCATGTTATATCCTCAGCAACAACTGGGCTGCATTATGTAGTTGAAGACCATAGGATACACAGTCTTAATTTTGCATTTGAGTGCTCTTTACTGTTACTTTGTTTATATTGTTTTAAATACATCTATTAATATCTATTTGTTTCCAACTTCTTTTGCCACACTGCAACTTATACCGCATGACACCCAGAAGCCCTAACCTTGGAACATACTTCAGATTTCTTAGTGTCTGCAGAAGCGGATTATTAGGATGGGGAGTGATTGCAGGGCAGAAGTCAGGTAATAGACTGATAGCCTAGATAGAAACATGCTCCTCAAAAGAAGCTGGAGGAAATGTGATGGAAAGTACTTGGTTTTGCTTTTGTTCCATTTATTTTTGTGCACAACTCTGTTAAATTCCATTATGAAAACTGCATGAGACCGGTAGTGAAAGAAGAGACATTCTTTCCCCTGTGTATGCTGGTGAGGTAGATGTCCAAAGAGGTGACGGGGTGCAACAAGCCCAAGAGATGCAGCCCAGATCTGGAAGCTGCAATTCATGCAGAAAAACCAACAATCTGTTGAATTGGCAGGAAGATCCCAGCCAGGCCTCGGAAAAGTCCAAAGAATAATTTTTTAAGACTAAAGGCAACTAAGTCTAAGACACTGAATTGGCAGGAAGCAAACGCTTCCTTGCAAGAACAGAGTGGGCATGGAGTATTCCAGCTCTTATTTAACAAATTCGGCTTTCAGAATTTTAAAAACCTTTTCTTTGATATCTCAATAGAATAGTTTAGGTAAACCAACTCAGAGATCAGACCAGCTTAAAGCAGGTACGTCCTGGGTTTCTTTTGTATGCAGTTTATTCCAGTCCACCAGCAAATCCTCCAACCTTGGCTCTTATCACAGAGTAAGTGCTTTGAGCCTGAACTTGGAGTCAGACTGAATCTCTGCAAGAGCAGGAAACATGGATCAAAAGCACAAGGGTCTGGCAGGCCCTTTCTATCTTTGTCTCCTTCAGACATGGTCATAACATGCAGTTGACTGTAGTCTGGGGAAGCTGGGTCCAACAGACTAGAAGCAATACTATGGAGGATGCCTACAGGGACACACTTGAACAAGACTGTTCAATTTGGTTTTTGTTAGTATGAAATGAAATCACTTCTCCAGAGACATTTGAAAGTGAACTCAAGAAAAATAGAATGGTCTTTGGGATGGGCAATTATGGTTTCCTCAGGACTGACTTCAAAGATAAAGACAGTGAGCAATACTGTGCTTCAGTACTGTTTATCTAGAAAATACACTGACGATGGATGTGAACACTGTGGCTGAGTGTTTGAATGCTCCTAAGTGCTTCATGGAAAATGATCAAGAGGGTCATGATTCCCTTGCTCAAGCACTATCTTCAGGTAAAATAAACAAGTCTTCTAACCCTGGCTCCATCAAAGACATCTTCTGTGTCCTTGGGAGGTATGTAGGGTTTCACTAGTTCTTCTACTTGTGTACTCACATCTGCAAATAGGCTTAATTCTCACTTTTTACAAAAGTGATGAAAAGTTGTGTTTTAGTGGACACAAACTGCCAAAAAGGCAAGTTATTACTATTCAGTACAAAAGTGCTCAATGACATCAGCATGTATTTTAAGAAAGAGTTGGGGTAACTTTGGCACTCAGATTACAGCACACCAAATTACCGCCAGGTTTTAGGATGACCCAGCATAGCAAACAAGTCTGGCAGTAGAAGAAGAGGTGATTATAAATCAAGATATTTATTCACTCATTTATGTTTCTTTCCTCACAGCAAATAAAGTACTTCATTCAGCAAGTAATTCAGTACTCAAAACTTTTCTTCTGAAACTTAAAAACCTATCTTTCACAGAAAACACTCTAAAGTTCAACTGGAGCAAGGAAGTTCATAAATTATCCCTATAAACAGGAACACCAAGCAACTTCTTAGAGAATAAAGCTGATGTCTTAGTTTTTTCCCCAAAACACTTATTAGTAAACGCCCGTTTTGGATCAAGTGCATCAAAGCATATGCTCAACCTTGTGCTTTTAAAGATGAAGGCAGGGTATCAAGAAAATCATATGATGCAAGATATTTGGATGCACCCTAAAACACAAACTATATAATGAAATGTTTTAAGTGCAGAAAACTTGTAAATTAAGTCTATCTGAAGTACCAGCTGAAGTGTAAAACTTAAGGCACCACAGCACATGTACAGTTGAACTGAATCTCAGAGTTCATATAATTGCAGATTATTTCTTGGATGCAAGACAGGCAGCAAATTATATCTGTTGTAGGGAAAGCTGTTTACATACTTCTAAAAATTCTGCAATAGTTCATTATAGACTTCTTATTTTAACTCACAGATAGCAAGAATTTTAACTCAGGTGCCAATAGCTGGAAATGAACAAGTAAAGTTTTCAATGTTTTTCTTCTCCAACACATCTAGAAATTTTCCAACGGTGTCTTGGACCACTGTAAAGTGAATGTAAGCCAGCAGCAATATTTTGCCTTTCTTAGCTATCTTTCACAGGAAACTGCTCATCCACATGCACTAGGATATCAGCAAGTTGCAGGTCAAAAATACTAATTATTGTATAGAAGAAATAAGAATGTCCCTTCTAAGAAACAGAGCTAAATCCTGACAGTGACAGCTAGAAAAAAAAAAAAAGAGTGGGCTGCAATCTTTATATAGCTGGTAGTCAAAACTCTTGGATTTTGGAGCAGTAACTACATGGGAATTTACAAGAGTAACTGTTTAGATGCAAAGTGATCCCCAGACCTATGTATAGTTTAAGGCAGCGTAACAAAAGAGACTAAAAAAATATTAATACAAATGTTTTACATTTTCTATTTTCACTGAACATTTTACTAAAGAATGAAAAGGCAGGAATGTCAATTATCCATTACTAAAAAAAAGAATCTGAGGAAATGGAAAACTAAAACCGGATTGACAGGTGATACTAGAAGAGCTCTGTTTGGGTTTGTCCCCTTGTAATAAAACGAATGAGTACATAACCAAATATGCAAAATGCAGCAGAAATTCAGTGTGATGATTACTAGTTTGGGAAGGAATCTGGATCAGGTAAAATCATTAGACTTGTGACTAGGAAGTTATAGTGTGATGTTTTTACACACAAAGCACACAAAAGACTAAATTACTAAGTCTAAGTAAGTTGCTTAACAACTTTCCTGGAAAAGCAAGTCCCCAAGAGGTTACAATGACTGAAGCATCCTGACATTTTTAAGCAGTGTTGTGCTGTTTCATGATAATACTGTGATAACAAACTACTATAACACACTGATATCTGCATTATAGTCCTTTATATGGGAGCTTACATTAAAATAAGGATGGCATGCTATACTTGAACATTTCAGAAACTCCTACATTGTTAAAAAAGCCTTGGCCTCATTTGACCAAAAACAAATTCACAGACTTGACAGCTGTTTACAACTGCATCTTAGCCTACCTCTATACAAAACCGCAAACAAATAGGTTGTGTGTGTGTGTTTGGTCATATTAAATCATGGATTTCTGTAGTGTACAAATCTCCAGTACAACTAGATGAAAAACTCTTCTCTGCTGAGAAGAAAAAACACCTTGCATTTTTTTCCTACCAGATTTAAATATATATTATGAATTTACAGTATATTTCTAGCTGACTAAGGAAGATTTAAGCAAATAAACAATAAGTGATTGAAGAGGTAAGGACACACAGATTAGACTTCACAAGCAAACTCGCATTTCCTCCATCTTTAAATACATCCACACGCTATACAGGAGACATCAATTTCTTCCATTTTCCAGTTTAGCTGGAGCCTCAAAGGAATGTTTTCACTCTGTCAGGAAGGTACATCAATAAGTCACTAGAGTAGTGTAAAAAAAAAAAATTTTAGTTCTGTCTAGCTCTGTCTTTAGACATAAAGCATTGGAAGATCTGTTGTGATGCTATAGCACTTGCTCTGCATGATAACTGTGCAAGATATAGCTTCCTGATGGGCAGCAAAGAGCACAAAAGAAATATTTCACCCACTATTGGTGTGCAGCCACTTTAAAAGCAAAATGCAACTGATATTGCCATAATAATGGTAACATCCATATGCTATATCCAGCTTTTGACAAGGGAAGTGAAAGGCAAAAACAGCAGAATATCATGGACAAATGAGGTTGAAGAATCATCTCCGTTTAGGAAGTCAGGATGTGCTGCCAAAACAAGTTACCATGAAACAGCTTAGTATGCATGTTTACAGGGCATTAACTATTCTGAAATAAATGTCTGTAAATTGGCAGTTAGATCTGAAGCAGTCACCAGGAAGCACCGCCACCACTGAGGGCACCTCCATAGCACAGTACCTTCCAATGCCAAAGCTCAGCAGTCAGGCCAGAACCAAATATCCCATGGGATTTCAGAGCAGCAACATGACAGGGAAAATCACCTCAGATCAAAATAATGCAGTGAAGGAACAGTAGTGTTTGCAGGCATTTCTTACTCCCTGTGACTGGAGTTGCTTCAGCCATCCCAGGTAACAAGCGAGCCCGGCATGACAAGCTTTCATCCATTTCTGACAAGGTACTTGGTTCTTCCTAATTCTATTAATTTTAATTTAGCAGTGCCACATTTGTTCCTCAAGCTTTCATGCTTCCATAAGGCTACTAAACCTTTACAAGTCATGATTTCCAATTTTTGGAAATTGAATAGAAGCAAGGCCTTCAAACTACCTGAAGAAACAAACTTCTGTGAATCTCTTTCTTCTGCTCCCCTATGGGGGAGCCTTTCTAAACAGACTCTAAGCAAGCACAGTACCAGGGTTCTTTGCTAGTCAAAGTAAAAAATAAAACCTGTGCATAAAGATACGTTAGCCTTTAAGTTTTTCAGTAAATAAGTATTACAGCCAGGTTTCATTTCCTATTTCTTATATGCTATTTCAGTATTTGTTTCTCTACTGACAGACAGTAAAGCGAATGGAGTTCTCAGGAGCCATATGCTAAATTTTTACTTCCATCTGGTTGTTTAACACCTTGATGCTAAACTCCAAATTAATTATCATCAAAAACTTTTATTACCATCTACAAAAAGAAATATTTCCCCCTTTTGCACCACTGTTATACTTACTGCCACTGTTACTATAGGACTAAGTCCTTTATGGATTCATTTAGCATGACTAAATGAACAGTCTTGGCTGTTCACATTATTGGAGCCTTCAGAAATTACTTCTGGTTTGCAGGCCTAGATGCCTATGGTCCAGTGGAGAGGGAATCAATCTAACCAGGAAAACAATAAATTCTTGGAAATATGGCAGGAAAATTATTATTTATAGTGTTTACATCACATCAGTTTCCAGAGCCTGGCTTGTCTTGGCGTAAAGACTTAGAAAGATTCCCTGGATAAAGCTAGGAAAGCACAGATGCAGGTGACACACTGAACATCAGTAGCTTGAATGTAGGTTGCTACAAAAAAGGGAACTTGGAGCTTGTAAAATCCAATGAATCAAACAAGACAGGCTTCCAAATATAAAGAAAACTAGTGATAATGTTACAAAGAAATAGGTATGCTGAGGCTAGAAGAGCTTGACTTCCTATCATACATCAAAAACATTCCTGGAGGCAGATCTCATTGTCTTCTGCTAGGCTTCTATATTAAAATATTCTTTCTTCTTAGAAATTTATGTGCTATTCAGACTGATAAATTAAACTATTTCAATCCATTCCCAGCAGGGTAACTAATTTGTCAACATGGCAGGAGGGAAGGAGAAAAAATAAACAAAACAGAAAACCAGAAGCACTGTTTTAGGTAAAGGTTATTTATTTGTCCTAATAATGCCAGTGTAGTTGCAATAAAATGCATTAAAGGAAGTACAACAAACAGAATAATAGATAACATGATATCCTTTTTCACATGAAATCCTTGAGGTCACTATGAATATTTTTGGCCTGATTCTGATCCATGTTATCTGGCTGCCAAGTCTCTTCAAGTTAACAGCTGAGTGAGGAACCACACATAACTACACACAGCCCAGATCTATAAAACAGGCAAACAATGGTTATATACAGCTGCTCTTCCTTCTCTCAGTCCTGGCACCAGCTTTTTTGTAATCAGGGGAGTTGCAGGATCAAGGGGAGAGACTCCATCCTCACCTTCTCTGCCAGGGGAGCACCTGAGATGGTCAGCAGATGGACCATCAACAGAAATAAGATCCAAGAGAGGCTGGGAAACAGGGGACACACAACATTATCCTGCTCATGGGCTCTGCACTGCTGGGAAGGTTGCCCTGTCAGATCAGGGCTCTTTGAAGATGATTTCTCGTGAATTTTTTCATCACCTTGAAGTTGCTTCTGTTTTAGAGGATTCAGACAGAATCTTCTTCCTCCGTCACACCCCTGAAGTTTTTATTTAAAGAAGTCAAAAGGTTTATTTTTCTTAATAGGAGAACAACAGTAATGATGTTATCAAAACAAAGTCTTTTTCTAAGGAGAGGATATTGTTACAGAAAAAAACCCCACCTTCTCCACCAAGAAAAAAACTACTGCTACAAGTAAGAGAAGCTGAGTGACTGTCACCCCAGCAGAGAACCACAGAGCTATATGTGCCCCCCTCCCCACCATCACAACTGCTTCTCAAGCCACCAATCTCTTACCTTCAGCAGAAGCAAAGAATTCAGCCATAAATGGCTGCATCACATCATCATTGCCAGAAACTTAGTACCGCTGTTAGTGGCATGAATACAGGAGATGCACAGGCAGACCAAATGCAGGCAGAGTACAGACTGTTTCTCCATTCCTGGAAGCAACTTTCTTGAGAATGGAGCTATGCCCTATCAAGTAGAAATCCAGGAGAGGCCTGCACTACTTATTGTTCTGTTTTGCATGGAGAATGGACATATGTACAGCAATAACAACCACTAGACTTGGAAAAAATGCCATTTTCAAACATATTCTCCTTTTCCCCATCTGGGCCTGTACTGTGTGTGCTCACATCATCATGTTACTGTTTTATTAACGTCTTGCAGAACACAGAAGCTCTTTTGAAGGAATACCACCTGCTTTTGAAGATACTTAACCACAGGATATCCTAACGAAAATCAGCTATACATTTTTACAGACTACACAGCAGTTACATAGTGATGAGAACCAACCCATCTTCCTGACAAAAGGAGTATTGCCTAACTAGCAGCCTGGTTAGCTTTCTGACAGTTTTATCTGCACAAACACCTTCCTAAGAGGGCACAGGGGCAGTGTATCACTGGATTCTCAGGATGACTGAAAAGGCAAGACATTGTTGCAAGCAAAAGAATTCCAGCTAATGAATTTGAATGTCGCTGTTTTCATGGGGGAAAAAAAGGGGGGGGGAGTGTGCAAAACAGGTGGTAAGAGGTATTAAATAAATGAAACTATTGCTATTGGGTGGCAGCCTCAGCTGAGAGAAGGAAGAGAAAATAATACAAAATTCTGACAAAAAGTCAACACACGAGTTTTTAATCGTAGAGCTGAAATCCAACAGTGGTTCCTTTTGGATACAATTCTCTTTCTGAAGTGAAATATGCTCCTTGCAATTCATGGCAAGGACTGACTGATGGACTCAAATGGCCTACCAAGCCTTGTGGATTCTGAAGGTGCCTTAGTCTGTTGAAAAGGGGCAACAGGAAAATAGCTGCAAGAAGTGTACAAGTCCTGTCTGAGAGCTGCAAACTCTGAAAATCCCACCCACAGGGCAGATCAGAGGTTAAGACCAAAGTTCATAAAAATATAAAAGACTGAGATGCCTTCAAAATTTTTGATATTCAAATAATGTTCCCCCCGAACTATTATAAACATCCAGGGAAAAGATTTCCAACATACAACCAGAAGAAAATACCCCCTTGAGTGAAGTGAACAGCTACAATAAAATTTTCAAGCAAATCCAAAAGTCTAAGAAACTGAGTGGAGAGCAGATACCAATTTTACCATTTAGGAAGGAAAGGAAGGCAGGTTCTGTAGAATTAACTGGCTTGTTTCTTCTAAAACAATCAGTAACGAAGGAGTGCACAGAAATTAGCTTGTATAGATTTCAAGATGGGATCTCTCACTGGGAGAAGAGGACAAGTGCCACTTCCCAAAGCCCAGATCAGGATGGTTTCTATATGGACTCACAAAGAATTGTTTCTTTTAAAATCAATCCTAGAAAAAGCTTCATAGGGGTGAAACAGGAGTGCCAAAGCTTCTTACGGACTTTAAGCTGCAGTGCAAAAAAACCCGCTCTTGCTCAGGAACACATTCAAAGGACACCTCCAAGATACTTCTCACTGGAGCAATTTGAAGCTCTTGCTCACAAATATGCTGCAATCAAGCAGAAAGGTGTGGGAAAACACAAGCCACTGAATATTTTCAGCATATTTTCAGAGCAGGAAATGTCTGTAAAGCAAAGGATATGATTGTAGCACCAGAAAAATAACTCATCATTTAAACAATACTGCAAACCGCGCAAAGAAAGGTATTCATCATACATAGGCCTGCATGCTCGTCCATGCTTCTCTCAAGTTTGACATGCCCAATCCCTCTAGAAGATTTATCTTGACAAAGATAAATCACAGCCGTGACAAGATCCTTAAACACAATCTTATTAAAAAAAAAAAAATAGTTCAGTTGCAGATTCCTATTCCTGAGTGGCTAAATACTGAAGGCCATGTATTCCACACAGTGCACCCTGTTATAGTACCTTGAAGGCTCATTTACCTCCTTTAGACAATTACTGAGAAAAGGGATTTTGCGAGTAGGAGGGAAGAAAATAGGAGGTGACTGTCTGAATAGATGACTTGCAGAGATTTGCAGGAATGACTCTGGAGGTGCCTCATACTCTTTTGCTTTCCTGGTGAGTAAGGATCCCTCCCTATAGGAAACTCTGAAACAATGTTTACCTGTAACGCAGAAGTATGGATTTAGCTCTGTCAGGAATACTTAATAACACAATAGGTGAGTGCAGTAGATTAGCTCTTCGCCAGGCAGGGTTAACAGTATAGGAGGCTCTGTGCTTTTGCCTGCAAAGGGGGATGGGTGAGAATCACATACCAATCCAGTTCTTTACACCATGCTTCTTGATACATGTCTTCATTACAGTGTGCACAGAGTCTCTTAGGTAGATTTTATTTTTAAGCTTGTACACTTGGGCTGGTGGACTTTCCACTTGGCCAAGAGAAAGCAGGTAAAATTTTAAGTCCTGACAACAGTCTGCTAGCTTCACACAGTTCTCCACTATGACAAGATGGATCAGGGCAGGGAGGGGGGGCAGGGCAGAAGAAAAACTGTCACAGATGCTCTGCTCACTGCAGGACAGAGAATGAAGGGCTCGGTCTCCAGCAGCCTTCACTCCATGACAGAAGGCAGTACCATGAGGACTTAAAACTGGAAAGGCTAAACCAAATGCCTTTTTCCTGGGCTAACTCTACGGTAAAGGCTTGAGAGGTGACAGCCTTTGTTTCAAAACATTTAGCCTCATTATGTTGGATTACAGAGCAAATAAACTTCTCTTAAAAAAAAATAATACCTAGAAAGGTCAAAACATGGAATTAATACAAATATATTTTTAAGAAAGCTGGAAATCTCTTGAATGTGTAACATTCACAAGTCAAAGGTTATGTGCTTTGGTATGCTGCACCGATGCCCTTTATATTCTCCATTTGACCGGTTGTGGGAGGGCTTCCCACTGTGTGAAACATCACTGGTCAGATTTTTCTCCTTGTTCTTTCCTGTGCACTCTTCCTTAAGATATTTTCCAAACCACATTTTAAATTGAAAATACCTGGCCAATTTAACCAAATATCTAAGTTTAGCTAAAGGCTTTTTCAAAGCAAAAAACCTGATACGGATATTTCCCTTTTTGGGTAAATTATTGTCGTGGTTTAACCCCAGCCGGCAACTAAGCACCACACAGCCATTTGCTCACTCCCCCTGATGGGATGGGGGAGAAAATCGGAAGGGTAAAAGTGAGGAAACTCGTGGGTTGAGATAAAGGCAGTTTAATAGGTAAAGTAAAAGCCGTGTGCACAAGCAAAGCAAAATAAGGAATTCGTTCACCGCTTCCCATCAACAGGCAGGTGTTCAGCCATCTCCAGGAAAGCAGGGCTCCATCACGCGTTACGGTTACTTGGGAAGACAAACACCATCACTCCAAACATGCCCCCCTTCCTTCTTCTTTTCCCAGCTTTATATACTGAGTGTGACGTCATGTGGTATGGGATATCCCTTTGGCCAGTTGGGGTCAGCTGTCCTGGCTGTGTCCCCTCCCAACTTCTTGTGAACCCCCAGCCTACTCGCTGGTGGGGTGGTGTGAGAAGCAGAAAAGGCCTTGACTCTGTGTAAGCACTGCTCAGCAATAGCTAAAACATCCCTGTATTATCAACACTGTTTCCAGCACAAATCCAAAACATAGCCCCATACTAGCTACTGTGAAGAAAATTAACTCTATCCCAGCCAAAACCAGCAAAATTATGCAGATCTGCTGTTCAATAAAGTGCATGTCTGAGTCTCACTCAATTCATCAGGCACTTGAGAACACACTCAAGAAATAAACACAGGCCTCTGTTCAGCTGAGCTGGACGCTGTTACTTTATTCCTGCTGACTTTCCTGTATCCTTGTGCAACTGGAGATCCTTGCAGGGGTGAGAACTCTCTGTCCCAAGAGAAGGAACCACCTTCGCCTCTCTCAAAGACATAGAAAAGACAGATTTGTGGAGGTGTTTATGGGAGAGATTCAGCTTGCCTATTCACAGGCACACAGTGCTTTTTGACACTGCCTAGAGCATCCCAGGCACCCACACGGGCTGGCAAGTGTGCGTGACACAAGACTTCCCAGCCATCTGTACTCTTCCGGAGTGGCAGCCATACTTCATACAGGCTACTCCATAGTGCCAGAAGTGACATCCAGTATCTTAAACAGTTGGACTCCGACTTTTTGCAGCCTAGTTCTGCCCTAGCCATTCTGGATTCCCGAATGAGACAGATTCTACCTGAAAAACAAAAGGGAAAGTGTCTTAGACAGGGAGTGACAGTAACCTCATCTGCGAGTGAGAAACTCGCTAGAGCTAACCATGTGGCAGAGCCAAATGCATTGCTTGAGCATGTGCTAAACCTGGTCCTTTCCAGGCACCTGGGTCAGCAAAAGTATCTTAAGTTTGTGGGATCTATAGAGCTTTGCAAAATATCAGTGCCCCTGGTTTCTGTCTCAAAAGCCATATAGGTTCACCTAAAAAAATGCAGCTGGGTGAGAGTGGGTAATAGCCACGGTTCCCTTTAATAGCTAACAACTGTGGGACATAGCTACTATCCAAACCCAGGGTTTGGGCCAGGGCTTGAGACAACTTACACTCCCTTTCTGCTTGTGATCACTTACCCTCTGAAGCCTGATGAACCTTCACTTCTTTCCCAAGCAAAGCTGCAGGCCTGGACAGAAGCACTCCTACCCAGCCAGGCTGGGGTCTTGGTATGCAGCATGCTCCCCAGACAAGTGTGAAGGTTACAGAGAGAACTGAACCTGGGTCTCTCGCATCCTTTAACTTGCAAGGTTTTTTTACAAAAAGCTATGAACTCTACTTCCTTCCCTATTGTTTTGAAAAAAAGGGGGGAGACGAGAGACGGAAGCACCTGCATCTTGTCCAGGAGAATGCTTTTTGATTGTGTTCCTCAAGTGACATTTGCAGAGGAGCACCATTTCTAAATCCAGATCAGACTTAGGCATGAACTAGGCAAGGAGCAGCTCCCTTTGTCCCAATCAAGCCCCTGCACAAACCCAGAAAAACAATTTCTTGCTTACAGAGTATACAAAGACCAAACCCTGAAATACAAACAGGATATTTCTGGCAGCAAAGTGAGGTTTTTATGATCACATTTTGGAATTCAAATAGAACACAGATGCTTAGATGCTTTCTGTGTGACTGTTACTGGAAGCTGTGAAAACAGCTAATGGGGTTAAGTGCCTATCTCATGTAAATGACTGTAAAATTTATCAGACATCTATCTGCATCTTTCAGCAATTACATGACTTATTGAATCTGTCTTCATTTATTTAAAGATAAGAAGGGGTAAGAACATAACTATGCTTCCTTATGCTACTGAAGTGATCTGAGGATAAATATCTTAAAGACTAAAAAAAGCATATAAATAAATATGAAGGGTAGATGAAATTTATTTCCCTATAGAGGATAATCACTCTATGATGAACCAATATGATTATTTAATAATATACTTAGAAACTCAGTTCTAATTGTTTACACTTTCAATCAATAATTGACTAAATTAGTCAAGATTCATTAAATCTCTGATAGAGGTTTTACCACAGAAAATACCAACTAAGTTCTTACTGGGAATAGCCTTCAAAAAGTAACAGGCACTTTCTTATACCATCAGTTATACAATGAACCGTGTAAGTCCTAGCTTTAAATCAGCAGCCAAAGCAAAAAGCATGAAATGGGAAGGACTGCTAGAATCACTCTTCAGAAAGTGTCACTCTTGCTCACTAATTTCTCTTTCTAAATTTATTAGCTTTTATTGCACAAGAGCACAAGCTGTTCCACCCAGGCGTCTTTGCTGCCCAAACTGTCATCTTCTTCTCAGTCCTGGGCTGGAAACTGCCCAGCTCCAGGTTTTCTACAGGCTCATGGGACCCAGCTGAGCTAACTCAACTTTGACTAATCTCAGTTTAATACAGCAGAATGATAATTTAATTACTGTTCTCACTGTGCTCCAAGAATCTTATGGAGAAAGACTGACAGGTTACAGCTCACCTGGGTGGATGGAATTTTTTTTGTTTAAGAGAGATCTAGCAATTGAAGTTATTTGGAATGTCTTTGCTCCATCTGAAAATAAACCTTTGCTCCCTCTGAAAATAAATCTTCTACATCTTCCTTAGGTTATATTGAAGAAAAAAAGCAGACACAGTGCTAAGAATTAGATCAAAGAGACTAGGTGCACATACAGTGAAGAGACTCAGATTCTAAGGGTTCTGGATGAAATGCATTTAGGAGAGAACTTGTAAATACTGTGGCAATTAATAGCTAAATTTTGTCTGATAAAAAACTAATGTGGCCCTATTAAATTTAGCCCAAGGGTGTAATGCAGGCCAAAATTCCCTCCCTGCTCCATGCCATTGTTCAGTGGGCCAGAATAATTGAATTAAAACTGATTTATTAACAATTAAAATAAAATAAAACCAGACATTGTTTAAAGAACTGGAAAAAGAATCTAGTACCATTTTATTTTATGACTAAAACCACAAATAAGAAACCCAGCTATGCAGGCAATTAACATCCTTCAAGTGCAGAGTCAAATGCTTAGCAGTAGTGGAAGTAATAGAAAAAAAAAAAAAAAGACCTTATAAACAGATATAATACAACTGCAAGGAATCTGACACTGCAAATAATAGCTTATGTGCCTTTAAGAATAAATACTGCCAGAACACATCTCTTGATCAAATTGTAATACAAGTAGAACAAAAATATATACCTTGAAAGATAGAATTTGCTTGTAGGGGGATAAAGAATTTCCAGTGTTTCTTGTAATACATTACTGAAAAATTAACTCCAACTAACAATAGTATGTGATTTGTTATACGAACTGTAAAACCTCTAGAAGGCTCACCAATCTTTTAAAGGACTGATAAATCATACTCTGAGTTGCAGATGAAAAATTTGTGCAAAGTATCATAAAATTTGTTACCAGCACTTCTGTAAGTCATTTTATGGAGACAGTCATAAGAAACAACCTAAATTCACAGATGATAATCTGCTGTTTCTTATGGACTAAAAAATAATGCAAAATGCCTGAGGACAGACATATAAACAGGAAATAAAGTAAAAGTCAGTTTAGAAACCCTGCCTAGCTCAAAGAAACTGTATACTTGAGGATAGAAGAAGTACCTACTTGGATAACTGTAACAGATATAGCATGGTTTATAACAGGTCTACATGGTTTAAGGTACTAGAAAGATAATGAGTGAACTGAGTATCTCAGCACAGAGCAAGGAAGACAGATGAGAGTAGAAAAACTTAGAGCTCATTGAGGACCAAATTCTCGATCGTCTCTTCACTACAGCAAGGACAAGATGGCCACTATTATGCTTACTTGCTGTCCAGTAGCTTTTTCTTCTTCAGTCTGTCCTTGCACTACAGTGTAAACAAAGCCTTAAACCCTACAGAAAATCTTAGTTTGAAGTCTGGGCTTTGCCCTCTGTGACACCTGTTATCACTGACACACACTCAAGCTAACAGTGCCATTGCCCAACAGAGACTGGAGAGGCTGCCTTTGCCTCCTGAGGAGGAAGCCTCAACCCAGCAGTGGGGCTATCAGCTGTTTCTTCAAAGCTGAAATCAAAGCTTCACCTCCTGGACCGGAAAAAGAGCACTCCAGAAAAAAAGTGAACTCTCAGCCCAGATGCACACATGTTCCCTTTCTAGCCTGTTCCTGGGAGGTATTAATGAACAACATCCCTCCCTTGCTTCAGCTGAAGCCTACAGTTTCCCAGGAGTGGAGGTGGGGAGGGAGAGAGCACTGAGCTCTGCTCTCAGCTGAAAAGCAGTAAGCAGGAGCTTGGGTCTGTCTGAGAAGTGCAGCTTCTCCCTCAGCTAGGATTTCTCAGCCACAGCTTGCCCCTGTCCAAACTGGACGTTGTTGTGAATAAGGATTCACTACTAAAATACAGAGCTCCCGAGGTTACAACCTCAGCTTAGGGTTCCACAGTCCCACATCTGGGGTTTTACTGTGAGAAAACAGTGAATTAGGATCAAACCTGAGCTCTGACATACCACATAAACAATTTTTGCTCAGCTGTAAGTTATCCCCGAAAGACCATTCCCTGAAGGCAAAAATAGCTGTAGTACGGCAGTACATACAGTAGTTCCTTTGCAGGGGGGTGCTGGCAGTCACTCCACTGGCTCTTGGAGAGGGCCACTTTAGAGATCCCTTCAGCAGAATCCAGAATTTCCTCCATCCTGCTCCTAAGGAAATGATCAGACCAGAAATATCGGTCTTTATGCTGCAGGGAATCTGGCATAAAGCAATTTCAAAGGAAGACAGGAGCTAGTCCGTTACATCTCAACTCCCAACACAACAGATCATGCTTTCTTTCGCATATTTGAAGGCAACAGAGCGTGGAAGCAAAAAAGCAAGAATTACAAGTCACCCGGGACTATATACAGAAGACAGCATGCCCTGGGACAAGTCCTCTCTGCATGACTATAAGCATCGATTATTGTCTGCAATTCTGCGAACATTAATTTGAGAAACATGTTTTTTAACAATATGCTCCATAGAAACCTCTGTCACAAGAAGTAAAAACTTCTAAATTACATACACTACACTGGGTGGCACAAATAAGAAGAGAAACCACTGAAAGTAATGAAAAAAACATGCCAGCTGTTACTGAAGCCTGTCATTTGGCTCTAAGTCACATTGCAGGGGGATCAGATGAAGTAAGTACAGGAGCCTGATGATGTGAAGCATGTCCTGTGGCATCCACAACTAAGAAAATAGCACAGCTTGCTCCTACACACCTGTAACCACCACAGTTTCTTCTCTTGTCTGACTGAGGCCCAATTTCTATCATGGGTATTCATACAAAGCAGTACTTATTCCTCAAACAGCGGCACTGAATTCAGCAGAAAAAAGTGTGAAATATGTTATCCTTTTTTTTTCTTTCTCTAAGTGCAACAACAAAGGCCTTTGCCTCCCTTCTACTCTTATTATCCCCCCCTTTACTTCATTCATCTGGTCTGATAAGACTTTCCTTGTTAGACGGGTGTTCTGGTTTCGGCAGGGATAGAGTTAATTTCTTTTCTAGTAGCTGGTACAGTGTTTTGGATTTAGGATGAGAACAAAGTTGATAACGCACCAATGTTTTAGTTGTTGCTAGGTAATGCTTACACCAGCCAAGGACTTTTCAGCTTCCCATGCTCTACCGACTGAGAAGGCTAGAGATGCACCAGAAGCTGGGAGGGGGCACAGCCAAACTGGCCAAAGGGACATTCCATACCATGTGACGTCATGCTCAGTACATAAACTGGGGAAAGCTGGCCGGGGGGGCCGCTGCTCGGGGACTGGCTGGGCATCGGTCGGCGGGTGGTGAGCAATTGTACTGTGCATCACTTGCTTTGTGTATTATTATTATTATCAT
>NW_008794744.1:174984-202297 GCF_000699145.1 Aptenodytes forsteri | reverse complement strand
AAGCAATTGTACTGTGCATCACTTGCTTTGTGTATTATTATTATTATCATCATATTATTATCATTTTATTTCAATTATTAAACTGTTTTTATCACGAGTTACGAGTTTTTTCTAACTTGTGCTCTTCCAATTCTCTCCCCCATCCCACCGGGGAGAGAGTGAGCGGCTGCGTGGTGCTTAGTTGCCGACTGAAATTAAACCACGACAATGGGCTTTTTCAAGTTTCTGCCGACTGAAATTAAACCACGACAATGGGCTTTACTTCAAGTTTCTCTTTTCCTTCTTTCTACTATTACTTCTCACCTCTCAATATTCACGTGTCTCCCGAGGTCACCAAAGAAATATGATTGCCATATTAGTTAGTAAATACCTCATCATTTCAACTTTTGTTCTGTTAAATTAGTGTCATCTTTCCCTCTTCCCACATTTCTCAAAGTCTTGAGATAAGTATCTATCATTTTGCATAGTATCCTATCCATGCCTATCACATTGCACTGAACTTTCCAGCATGACCTCTCTTTTGGCCAAAGAGAGGGTCTTCTCATTATTAATGACTTACTTCAGTCCACCTGTGAAGGCCTGATTCATCCTCTTGTTGTTCTCTAATTATTCAGCTGTTTTCCACCCTGCAGATAGCTCTTTATCACTGCTTTGATGCAAACTGTTAGTATATCTAACACCCATCACTCCTGTGTTTTGCATTTCACAAATTGACTTACTTTTCAAACTGTTCTGGGATGGTAATTGTCTTCCTTTTATCTTCACTCTGTGGGTGTTCCCCAGGACTCTTCTGTCACTTCCCCACTCTTTTTCTTTTCATCCTTGGCAACCAGCATTTTTGTCTCCATTCATGGTACACGTTATCATTTGTCAGATGACAAACCATTGTATTCCTCTTTTCATTCTTTCTCCTTATATATCTTTGATTTTATCTTTGCTTTTTTTTTTCTTCTCATTTTTCCATGGATAAAAAAATAGCTACCATAATTTGATTTACCTTAAAGCATATATTTTTATGGCATATCGCTATATGGCATAGAGCAACCTGATCTACCTCTGAACAAGCCAGCTCAGGACATGCGAGAACAGTAGATATGCAAATGCAGTTATATTGTTCCTCATACTCAGCTTAGCTTATTAAGAGCTAGCTATTTGTCTACAAAGCATTGCACTATACATATATGCGGACTCATGTAAGATGTAGATATGTTATTCCAGACTTCTTCCATCCCCCTGTGGCTCATGTTCAATCACTGATGACATCTCTAGGTAACATATCTAGCTGAACTACTACTAAGATGATTGATTTAGGGCAATGGAGCAGAAACCTACACTCTATTCCTGGATGAAATACTTCCCACAGGCCTCAAACAAGTCATTTACTCCATCCTGTCATGGTCCCTCATTTTTACTGAGATATTAACATTACCTAGAATGTTACAGTAAGGATGAGATCATGAACAGTTTCAACATCAGACAGCTGGGAAGACCTATGTAAACTATTGCAATTGTGGTCACTTGGCACTTGAGCTTTCTCCAGTCAGGCTTACTCCCTGCTCAGTTTGGTAGTTAAGGAGACCACAATTTTCAGGCAGGTTTTACGTTCCTGTTACAGTAAATTCTTGTTTGTAGAGTCTGACCTCACATCTTTAGCTATGCAATACTAGCAACACCAGTTTCCTTCCAGCTTTGCCTTGTTCTTCACCATTGTCCAAAACATCTGTGTAATCTTTTCAGTTTAATATTTTTGCCTTCCTGTTTACCTTTTTCACACTTGTTCTCTGTCTGTTCATAAGGATTAATTATTCCCGTGCCATTTGAAATCACTTCCCAAGGGCAACAACTAGCTCAGAGAAACAGTAGGAGCTTCATCAGCAGTGATGGCTGAAAATGACTCAGTAAAAAACTCAAGAATATATAACAGAACAGGTTTCTTCTGGCAAGGGCATGCTTAAGAATGACATTTGAGTTTCTGCCTCAAACGATTTCTGGGAGCAATGTTTTAAAAGATGCATTTCTGACAGAAAGAAGCTTTGGCCTACTCAAGGTCAAGGGAGTGGACATACCGCAAGCTCTGGGAATCCTGCACTGGATGGGTCTTTGGTATAGTAACATCAAGCTTTTGGGGAAGAACTTAATGGAGTATCTTCATGGATCTTAACATATGATTGATAAAGGCCATTTCCCTTCATTTGAGAACTACCATATCTACAGAGACAAATGCCCAATCAAATCCACCATTCCCTCTGAGAGGCACAATCATTCCTCAAAGTAAAGGAGGAAGCCCATAAATCACCTGAATAATTATGCAATTTTTTTTTTAGCCATCTCCATCATGAGATTCATCTTCGAAGTGTAAGAACTGATAAAAACATATGCCAATTAAATATTCTCAATGTAAAACCTGAAGTCACTAAATAGGGACCTTGTCCATTTTCTGTGCCTCCCTTCTCCTGACAGGTTAATGTTAATGTATTTTTTCCCCTCTCATAGACTACATAAAGAATAAAACAGCAGAGAAATGAGACAATTTGTCCTATGCTTCATCATTTAGAAATTCAAATGTAGTTTCACTAACAGAAGCTGTTAAATACAAGAAAGAGCCTTTATTTAACTAATGTTAAAAATAATTGTACAATTATTTTGCCATTTTTGTTAGTGTTTTAATATATTCAATTCTCTACAGTACTCATAATTCAGTTATTTCTTAAGACAAGATTAAATTGTCAGGGATTTTTTTTATTATTATTATTTACAGTCAAAATATCATATGCAGCAATCCCAATTACTCCTAGAAGTCATTTAATAATACACTGACAGCTGACAGAACTCATGACTCTGAGTGTTAATTACCAGGATTAATTGATATAGAGAGAATTTTCACAGGTAGAGGCTCAGAATCAAAACTCAACAACATTTGTGTGTTTGTGGAATACACAGTGCACTCAGTTTTGCACAATTTTTCCAATGAAGAAACTGTATTTTCTGAGATTCCCACCTAATCCAGTTCTTTCATGTATAGATTTTTCACTGTCACATGGATTGAAACTATATTTTTCTACATTGTGAGGAGAAAAAAAAAGTAGTGGAACAAAAGCAAAATCTACATGGATAAACATGTGCTGAATGGGGAGAAACAGAATAGCAACAGCCTGGCAGCACTTCCTAAAAAACCAACCCATAGACCAAACATGAAGTCCCAGCTAAATTCCTGATATACAACCATCTCAGCAAAAGCATTCAGAAGATCGACATCCTTAAATGTATTTTTAGTATAAAATAAAGAGGTCTGACAAAGAAAAATTAAGACAAAAACCACTTTTTTAGGTTGGTGGGACTGAGCTAAACGCAATACACAGTTCTAGTTTCCTGATGTTCGCTTTGCCCCATAGTTGGCTAATGCATCCTTACAGAGTCAGTCAACTTCCTCCCCATTCTCCCGTCACTGTCCACTTTATAAAATAGGGGTAATTCTAATCTACTTACATAACAGAGCTAACAGGGACATTAGATCCTGACATCAACACTTTATGCTGACAGTAGTTTGATCCAAGAACTCTGTTAAATATTATAATAAGTATAACTGCCAATCTCTCCACTAAGAAGTTTTCTGTGCCTTTTCAGAAAGACAGATGTCTTCAGGTCATATATACAATACATACATCAGATAAAAGTCATGGCAGACTGGTGAAGTTTGCAATGACTGGAAAAGGGGAAACATAGTCCCCCTTTTTAAAAAGGGGAAAAAAGGAAGATCTGAGGAACCACAGGCTGGTCAGTCTTACCTCTGTGCATGGCAAGATCATGGAACAGATCATCCTGGAAACTATGCTAAGACACATGGAAAACACAGAGGTGACTGGTGACAGCCAACATGGCTTCACTAAGGGCAAATCGTGCGTGACAAATTTGGTGGCCTTTTACGACGGGATTACAGCATTGGTGGATAAGGGAAGAGCGACTGACGTCATCTACCTGGACTTGTGCAAAACATTTGATACTGTCCCACACAACAGCTTGGCTCTAAAATGGAGACACATGGATTTGATGGGTGGATGACTCGGTGCATAAGGAATTGGCTGGATGGTCACACTCAAAGAGTTAAAGTCAGTAGCTCAATGTCCGGGTGGAGACCAGTGATGAGTGGTGTCCCTCAGGGGTCCATATTGGGACCAGTATTATTTAACATCTTTGTCGGGGACATGGACAGTGGAATTGAGTACACTCTCAGCAAGTTTACAGATGACACCAAACTGAGTGGTGTGGTTGATACTTGGCAGGGAAGGGATGCCATCCAGAGGGACCTTGACAGACTAGAGAGGTGGGCCCGTGCGAACATTATGAAGTTCAACAAGGCCAAGTGTAAGGTCCTGTACCTGGGTTGGGGCAATCCCAAACATGGATACAGGCTGGGCGATGAGTAGATTGAGAGCAGCCCTGCAGAGGAGGACTTGGGAGTATTGGTGGATGAAAAGCTAAAGATGAGCCAGCAATGTGCGCTCGCAGCCCAGAAAGCCAATTGTATCCTGGGCTGCATCAAAAGAAATGTGGCCAGCAGGTCGAGGGAGGTGATTCTCCCCCTCTACTCCACTCTGGTGAGACCCCACCTGGAGTACTGCATCTAGTTCTGGGGCCCCCAGCATAAGAAAGACATGGACCTGTTAGAGCAGGTCCAGAGGAGGGCCACGAAAATGGTCAGAGGGCTGGAGCACCTCTCCTGGGAAGACAGACTGAGAGAGTTGGGGTTGTTTAGCCTAGAGAAGAAAAGGGTCTGGGGAGACGTTATAGCAGCCTTCCAGTACTTAAAGGCGGCCTACGGGAAAGATAGGGAGGGACTCTTTATCAGGGAGTGTAGTGACAGGAAAAGGGGCAAAAGTTTTAAACTGAAAGAAGGTAGATTTAGATTAGATATTAGGAAGAAATTATTTACTGTGAGGTTGGTGAGACACTGGACCAGGTTGCCCAGAGAAGTTGTGGGTGCCCCCTCCCTGGAAGTGTTCAAGGCCAGGTCGGATGGGGCTTTGAGCAACCTGATTTAGTGGAAGGTGTCCATGGCAGGGAAGTCAGAACTAGATGATCTTTAAGGTCCCTTCCAACCCAAGCCATTCTATGACTCTCTTCTATGATTCTATAATACAATTACTCTGGAGGGGAAAAAGAGTCACTTAAATGTGGGAACACAGAGATTATGTTTACTGAAAGTTAGGTGTTGCAGGCATGTTGTCAGCTTCTCCAGGGACATGAAAATCTTGTTTAGAAAGCTGAATAATTCAGTTTTACTCTAGACCAGACTCTAGACCAGACTACATAGGCCTTTTTGTTAGGGTTACAAAAGCATTATGAGAAAGTGTTTTGAATTCATTTTCACCTAAACTGTTACTGGTCAATGTCTGTTGGTCTGCAGCAGTTGGTCAAACACACTTGTTGCCTTTTATTAAGAGCTAGAAGAGAGCTCTACAATGTTGTGAAACATTAAAAAGAGTAGAATTCACTTCTGGTTTTGCAGGTTGCAAATGGGAGGACGCATGCGTTCCCATATTTAAAGAGAAACAGGCCACATTCTCCATGCCCTCCGGCGCAACAGGAGTGTCACCTCAAACCTGCCCGCCTACCCTAGTCTTGAAGTGAGCAGCCAAGGCACTTATTTCTTACAGCCATGAAAATAAGAGGAAAAAGCCATCATTTCCTAGAAAGGCAATGGAATCTTAATTTAAAATTCCTTTTTAGAAGCTTCAAACTATGTAGAGCTAATCAATTTATTTTAAAGATTTTTTTTTTCCTTCCTTCTCTTCAAATTCTACTTCATTACTGCAATATGTTCTTTACATGCATGTGGAAAAGAAGGGTGAGGGGAGGTAAAGAGATGTGACCAACAAATCTTTTTATCATTTTTGAGTTTTTTTTAACAAATTTCACAAGAATTCAAAATTTTAAAGTAATAAAAGTTCTGAGAAAAAAGGTCACATTACTTTCTCTAACTTGCTTCATAGACAGTGTTTACATTCAATATTATTCCATATAGCTTTTACCATATAATTCAATCATCAGCCCTGCACATAGTCCAGACAATCAAGATTATGACTACAGTGAAATAAAACTTTCTCAGGACTTGAAAAGTAATTGATATCATTCTGCAACACTCCTCTTCAGCAGTCTTTCCTGATCTATAAAGGCATTTGGGCAAGCAGAGAGGAATCGTTATGCAATGCAGTCCCTGCAGAAGTTCTCCAAGTTGTTTTAGCAAGTCAGAAAGAAAAATAAGACTCCAGGCAGAATTCTCTCTGTAGCTTCAGAAGAAAGATGTGCTTTGCACTATTTTATGCACTTTTTTGCAGTAGCACGAATATCCAGAATTTTAGATGAAAATGCTTAAAGGAGACCAGCATACCTCAGACACAAAACATGTGAAGAAAGGTTTCAGTACTTACTTTAGGGAAATGTAAAAGCAAACAAACAAAAACCCACAACCTAGGAAGACATTTTCTGGGGAAAAAACACTCTAGGGTTTAACTGCAACAGGGCTGTTCCCTTTTAGTCCTTAATTCTATTGAGTTTATCTTCTAAAGTAGAAGTTCCTTATAAACTTCTTGCAAGTCGAGAAGAAATTAGGAAAACACATGAAGGACTTAGATTCTGCTAAGACCTTTTGCAGCCTAATTGTTCCTAAACTACATGTAACGAAAGCAGCAAGTGCCCTGAGATTCACAGTTTTCCCAGCCTAGCTCTTTTCTGATTGATTAGCTGAGGATGCAATGCATGTTGCAAATGAAACAGATGGACAGGAAAAGGGAATTCCTTATGCTATTGTCTCAGCCATGGGCTAAAATACAGACAGCTTCACTAATAGATGAATGATCCTTTTCACTACACATCTTTCCAGGGCCAGAATCTAAAAACTAGAACAAAGAAATAAAAAAAAAAAATTGCACTGAAGTAAGAACCCACAAGATAAAGACACTGTTTAAAATGTCTTTTTTTTCTTTCCCAAAAAGGGGAAGTTTTTTGAGAGGAAAGGTACCACAAAACATTTGCTAAGGACTAGCTAGACGGAAGTAGGCAAATGCTAACTAGCTTTACGAGATTTTGGTTCTCGGAAAAAACAGTGAGGATGCGGAGATTTACCACCATGGAAGGAATGAGCAGTTATTTTTACATCCAGGAACAGTTAGATGGGCTCTGCAATATATAGTGGCAAAGTCAGCTTCCTAATCTAGTAAATCTTTTCAAGTTAGATTATATTCTGTAGGGTGAATTCCCTTGACTCCTAAAAATGTCAAGAGTGCAAGACAGACAAATCATGGCTGCATCCAACAAAGAGAGGAAAAAATAGGAAAGAAAACGGAGAAACTCCCATGGAAGAGTAAGTGGTAGTTATAGCAATGTTTGAAGGTTATAAAAGAATCAAGATCTATAAAGGAAACTTTGGGGACTTATTTTAATTAGCAGATATATCTGAAAAAAGGTCAGGAAAATTTTTATACATATTACTTCAGATAAACTTTTTTTTGTTATTTAAAATAACCTAAATCACTTTGTGAACCTAGTTAAAGATTGATTAGACAAGCAGTTAGACAAGAAGAAAGTCCAAGAACAACCAGGCTTAACAGGGTAGATCTGTCACAGCCAGAACAGGGCCTATTTTGGCTTATTTGTTTTAAGAACAATTCATTTTTCTTTGTGCAATCCATCAGTTTATGTAAATAAAAACATGTAATTTACCTTGCAGTTTTTTAAAAGTAGAGTGATCAAGAAAGTCATGAACACAGAACTCTCAAAACATCAGACATGCATTCATTTTCCCCACTCATACTGCTTTTCCTCCCATCGCTTTTAGTCCCAGACAATGCAGCAAACATACTGAAATAGCAGCTCTCCCACATCACACACTAATGAACCCCATTACTATGACCTTTAAAGCCTATTTTTGGTTGACTGAGCATAGCAGAAGGAAGTCTCTTTATCCTAGGAGAGAACTGAAGCCCATAAGAACACTGATAAAATAGGAAGGATGGTATTTTTTGCCATAATGTTTTTCCCCCCAATCTTTGGGCCACTGTTTGTCCCCCATTCCAATCAATGATCCCAAAGCAGTTGGCCCAGAAAAAGGAAAATGGACACTTTGGTGGGAGCACAGTAACTGAACCATCATCTGATCCCTACCATATACTCCAGAAAACCCAGACCATATTGTCCTAATCAATGTTGATCTAGGAAGAATGTTTGGGAATCATGAGCAATCAGAAAGGACAAGAGATATTGCAGTTTTTACAAAAAATGTCACTTAAGGACAGGACAGGAGACTGCAGGGGGGGGGGAAAGAAAGAGGAAAAAAAGGGGAAAAAAAAAAAGAAAAAAGTTTATAAAACCTACCAAGTGGCTTAAATAGTCTTTACCACTAAGAGCTCCCTTGTATCCTCTACACCTGAAGCTTTGTTGGCTCATGAGAGGTGAGAGGAGAGTTGATCTAGACCAGTTTTCTAGAGGGATCCTGTTAAGGAAACTAAAAACCTAACAGGACATTTATCTGGGCCACTGTAAAACACTACTAAGTGTTATTTAGAAACAACTCCATGTGTATTTATCAATTGAAGTGTAATTCATATGATGTATTTTCCCCTATAGTAACCTCCTTTGTGTTTTATCCAGTTGTGATGGTACTAGGGAGCATACCTTTCAGATGCACGAGCCAGATATTCAGGGATCTGATTAAATAATTTGAAAGGCCTAATTTTGGAGACCTGCTACCTGTAAAAAGGGATAGTAAAAGAGAGTTCAGAAGTGTATAAATGGATAATTGCAGAGTTTATAAGCTGCTGTTATAAAGTGCTAATGACAGGGAGGTTTTCCTTCACTGTTTTACCCAATAGCTGGATCATTCTCCCCAAACTGAATATTTCTGAAGGAATATAAGTGTCAGATAAGCAATACTGAGGCAGATATTAGGACTTACAGCTATGCCGTTTGCCTCCTGCTAGATACTGATAGATAATCATCAGCAGAACAGGACAGGGAGTAAATGCACATTTGCATAACATCTCTCAGCAAACCTTGTGCTGATTCGGCTGCATATTTTGACTGCAATATATAAGGCTTGCTCCCTACAGAGATGCTGGTCTCACAAATATCCACAGATCTTTGAGCAAAACAGAAATCAAATAAGTTATTGAAAAGAGTTTTGCAGGTTACAGATAAACAGATAGTAATAACAGCATTTCCATATACAATAAAACCTGAGAAAACAGCACCCCTCTCTGCAACCTCACTTCCACTTTTTTTTTCCCCTCCCTCTTTAAATGTAAGTAACGTTGTTAATTCTAGAGGACTGGTCTTTCACGGTGTAAAGTGAATGGAGTTGTGCTATTCTGTGGCAACCAGAGATATAAAAAAGTGTATCTTTCTCAGCCCCAGGTTAGAAAAGTTACAATAAACAGCAGAAGATTCAGTGATACTGCACTGTGGTACGTAGCAGGTGAGTGCCACAGGATATCTGTAACTGGAATGTTGACTCTGGCAATATGTCTTCATAGCTGCTCATTTTAATTAACCCAATAATCACTATCTACGTCTTGAAAGTTACTAAGAAAGCTTCATAGGATTATACAGAATCAAACAATGTGTCTTAAATGGTTTTCATCTACCTTAAATATTTGTGCAGCATTATGCTCACATACAGTGCTTTGGTACATTTAATCATGATGTATTACAGTCAGGTTTGTTACTCTTGGCACAAGCTTTGATGGGAAGGCTATTTGGCCCCTGCCTTCACACCCTCCTGGAATGTTTCTTCTGAAAGGAATTAATTTCCATGTCAAGCTATTTAGTATGCAAGTGATGACAGTATCCATAAAAGGCAGTAATTCTACTCTCTCACCCTGCTGTATTCTAACACATGTAAAATAATAACCCACACACATGCATTTTAATATAGCTAGGATTTCCCCTCAGATAAAGTTGCTAGTGTTTTGCAGAACAAACACTGGGAAATCTTGTTTCTTTGTCCTTTGCAGCAGTTTGCATGTCCCATGACATACCAAATTGTCATTTCCTGTGCCAGCAGGAGAAGTGCAATTCCCAAGACCATCAGTCATCTGCAGCTACTGATTTTTAGATACCCATGCTGTACTGTGTTATGGTGTACAAACAGGATGAATCATTTTGTCATGGATTTGCCACAAAGCTATGATTTACAGCTTGCATAATAGCACCTTTAGGAGAAGAAATGTATTCAGTTGAACAAGAGACAGCTAAATACTATCCACAACTATTTTTACTCTGCTTTAAAAATCCAAATATTTTTGCATCCAAATGCAACATGGCAATTTCCTTACTTGTTCAATATGCTTTGGCCATTTAGTACAATACATACTATGTCTAGATGTACATAGATGGAAAAAGTGCTGCCATCCAGAATCATCAATTAAGTAAGAATTAGTCTTCTGCTTAGTAAAGAAAGAGAGAGAAACAGAGCTGTTGGATAAGCAAGAGAAAATACAGATTAAGGAGTTAGAAGAAGCTTTCTTCTAGCTCTATTACAGTTTTTTCTATGATAGTGTATTTGTTTGTTGTGGGTTGGTTTGTTTTGTTACCTCCCCTAAAACCAAAATGAGGGTAACAGCTCTTTTGCACACTACAATTTTTTTGCAATATTTCATTAATATTTGTGGAGCATACTGACAAAAAAAAACCCAAAAAACAAAGATACAAAATTCCATCAGCAACATTCAAAGTGAAAAGAGCCAAGAGTGCATTGCAATTTCAATCAATGTGGTATATACCATCACAAAAGATAATAGTTGTGTATTTAAATGCACTAAAGAGATAGTTATGTAAATGGGAGTTTTAGAGTTAAAAATGGAAGAAGTCAGGACCCAAGTTCAATGGGATCATCTGCACAGCACAATGCTACTTTGGTGATTCATGGTCCCACTGTGAATAGCTGGTACTCTGCCTGAATGCATAATTTGAAGTTATCAGTCAAAGCAACGTTCTGGCCTGATAATTTCTTATTTTATCATGGTTTTTCATGCTATGAAGTTGCTTATAACTGTGCCCCCTGAAGCTTTAATCAGTGTGAATGGATAGTTAATCCTAAATTTTCTTTCCACATAATTTTCTAAAAGAGGTTTTATAAACAGGATCTTAAAATAACTGAGTAGTGGATTCAAATTGTGGCACATGATTTAAATATCTTTATTGTTTTAACCATGTATACAGTCAAGAAGCCTGTATAGAAACTGACTTGCCTAACACAAAAGAAATTTCTTCTGCATGTAGATACAACACAAAGCCTAAGATGTTACATCAAAAATAATAAGTGCTGAACAAAGAACTCTTTCAACAGTACAGAAGTGATTTTCAATAGTTGGAGCTCAGTGTTATGTTAACATCCATCTTATCTGATAAGAAGTATCACACTTTTAAGCACAACTTGCTATCTTCCAGAGAAAAAATGCTGGCAACTTCTCAGTGAAGAGGAATAGATCAAGCGCTTCTAATTAACTAATATTTTCATAGATAACTTGCTGCTAGTGACCAAGTCAGGGTGTTAGTCTTTTAAGCCCTGTGTAAGCAAAGGTGTTGACATTTCTGGTTTGTGGTTATTAAAGGAGAAGAACCATC
This sequence comes from Aptenodytes forsteri, assembly GCF_000699145.1. Lineage (NCBI taxonomy): Eukaryota > Metazoa > Chordata > Aves > Sphenisciformes > Spheniscidae > Aptenodytes > Aptenodytes forsteri. The sequence goes on along the minus strand of NW_008794744.1, from coordinate 190,678 downwards.
AGACTTGGATGCTTTTCAGCAGAACCCAAGTCTGACCCAGGTGCTCTTAACCTCCCATATATCTTTTCCTCAAAAGCAGAAAGATAGCTTACACCTCTGTAGGGTGAGCTGCAATGAAAGATTACATAAAGAGTAGATGATTCAAACAAATAATACAAAGTTCAAGAGTCTAATGATATTCAGCACTGTTTTTAAAGGAAATGTGGTTTTAAGTAGCATTATCTTTCACCAGGACTTGCAGTACATACTCTCCCCAGATGAGGCACTAATATGTAGATATCAAGATTAGGACAGCAGATTGCAAATATTCTGATTACAGATTATTTCCATGAAGGTAGGTTTTTTTCCCCTGCGCCACAAAACTATGTGAAAGCACCTGCTTCCACAGACTTCTGTGTTAAAAATAAGCTCCAAATTCAATATTTTTTAAGCAAAAAGAATTTGCAAGTTTGTGTGAAGTGGTTTTTCATTTTCAAGCATTTATTACTAGATGGTTTTTAAAAGTATTGAAACATTAAAAAAAAAAAAACCAAAAAAACCCCAAAAAACACCAACAACCCACAAGTCAATCTTGGAGCAAAACATTTTGACTTTAGGAGTTGAGGAAAAACAGTTATAAGTGTCAAAAACTCTTTCCCACTTAAGTCTGATAATTACAAGATGATTTCACTCAATTTGCTAGCAAGTAATACTGAGTCACTTTTAGCTCTATAATTACCAGCAAACTGCATGCACTTTCTCTGACTTCTCCACCACCCCAGCTCCAAGTACTTTCTTCCAGAAAACTGGGGGGTTCTCAGCCAGCCATGCTCTTATCTCCCTTGCTTTCCACTTCTCCAAGTGCTTCCTTGTGGAAGCTTTGTCAGGCCCTTGCAGATTTCCCAGAAAGGACATTTATGGCCCAATCCTTAAAAGTCTTCTCCAGAACAGTCTCCCATCTCCACAGCCACTGGTCAGTATGGTGGGTCAGCCCAGGTAGGGCTCAGGGATCTGCCTCCTTCAAGTGCACAAAGGCCAATGCTTTAAGCTCTGACACCAGGCTGCATCTGGCCATCAACTAGCATACATTGTTTTTTTCCAAAAATAAAGCAAGCTCAGAATAAAATAGGAGATAAAACCTGTAAGGTTTGAAGATGTTTTTACCCACTGTATCTACCCACTTAGAGGAGTTCCCTCCTTTAAGCCCCTTATTTTAACATTTTAACACCACAGAAACACTGAGGTTTCCAGTACACACTGCACTGTCTCCTATACATCCCTAGAAAAAGTATTTCTTTCCATATTTTCCAATTATCTGTACATTGCTCTGCTCTTCCCAACAGGACACAGATGCACGACAGACCTCCTCTGCATCAGGCACACCCAGTTACCAATACAAAAGGAGAAACGTCTCCCTCCAAACGTACTGCCTGGTGCCACCAAAGATAAACAAGCAGTTTTCTTACTAGTACAGAGATTATGTAAGAAGATACAAGCAAGTTTAAAAAACAAAAAAAAAAACAAAACAAAACCAACCAAAAAACATACACACACACACCCCCCACCCCCCCAAAAAAAACCTGTCATACAAGTATTGTGCATTTTCAGCTTAAATTCAGCCCAGTACCACCACCCATTTCTGATGTTCCAGTGCCTTTCAGGGTACAAGCCAGGTAACAGGATTTCCACCAGAAGAAGGGGTCCTCAGCTGATATGAAAGCAGCCCAGCTAGTGCCTATGACCATAATACCTTTTCTGGTATGAGGGAACACTGCCAGCTGACAAACTTGAGAATTATAAGCAGCTGCTTATATGGGCTTTATGCCTATCTGCACTTAAGCACATCTAAATTCTGAGAGTGGAATTCATGACCACCTCTCCTGGGGGCCTCCCCAGTTCTTCTGCAGTGAGTTGCCTTTAGTCAACCTGCTGGCAACAATCCAGTCTGATTGCAATTAAATAAAGGCATGCAAATGTGCTGAATTACAGAGAAAAGCAGTGCTGAGGAAATATGCTTCCACTGAGATATTATTTATTCAGATAAAATCCAGAACCCCAACTGAAACTTTTTAATCCCTACCAAGCACCCTGCAACTAAATCCTTAAATATTAATTTATGAAAGTTCATATTTACATTTTAAATCCCAATTTATATTAATAACCTATTTTGGATTAATATAACGTATGAACACTTGCCACTTCATTCTTTATTCAAGAAATTTTTATTCACGAAACATATTTCAGACAAAGTGTGCTTGTTGGCTCTTTCTCCACTGTGGTAGCTTTACAGTCTTTCATCTGAAATTTCCATATAGCAGACAATCATCACTAATGGAAGTAATGCAGAAACTAAAACTAGTGCCTCATTATTCTGAAAGCTTTTAATAATTGAGTTGTGGAATGATTAGGTTATTCTGTGGAATATCAGAGCCAGTTACTGCTTCACTGTACAAGAGGTATTAAATTATACATGGATTTTAGCCTTTTGAAATACTTCAGTTTGTGGTTTCCTCCCCACTCCTCCAACTTGCTCTAGGCCACAATGTTTTTAGGCATAGTATTCCCTAAAAATAGTTTGTTTTTCCAGCCACAAATATTGTAATATTGGTAAATCCATGGGTTTTTTTTTAAATAGTGTGGAATTACTTCTGAAAGCAGTATACAATATATGATTCTTCTACAAAAGATAACTGAGAGAAACCCATTTCTGTTTTTTAAGAGTAGACTTAATGTGTCTCTCCTAAAGCTCAAAGTTATTGAAGTTTATTAGCACTCTTCAGCCAAACTGCTTCGTCATCCTAAATGCTCTAGTTACCTTCACATTTCTCATGTTCATAAACTCAGGATTTGAATATGCAAGTTATAGAATAAAATATAGTAAAATCCAAAAATGAAAATTGTTGTAGGTAGGACAGCAAAAATCAAGATGAGCACACACAAATCTTTATCTTTCTGTCATCTGTAAGAAATCATAGGAGATATATGGAATACTCCTAGTAATTTTATGCATTTGCAGCATTTTATAACTCAGACAAGGCAGGCCATCACTGAGGAAGAGGATGTGATCTCAGGCTGGCAATAGGGGGTTTAAAAACAACCAGAGACTGGTGCATCTGCTTTAGAAACACAGGTTTTAGACCAAAAATGTGCAGTGGGATGAAACTTCATTTTCTCTTCAGCATCAATGACACGACAATTATTTTAGCAGCTGAGAACTCTTGGACACTGCAATAAGACAAAGCAATAGTCCTACCTTCATAGAGCAAAAGCCTACAGAAGAATTATGTGCCAGCCCTAGAGACAGGAGAGTAAATTATCCCTGTGTTATGATAATGGTCCCAGGGCTTGCCGTAGGAGAGAGGGGGGGAATTTTTTCGCTTTGTTACAAGATAATTTAAGGAAAAATTTCTTCCCCAAAAGACGAGGCAAATAAAGCCCAGAGGCAAGGAATTAGTTTTCCTTTGACCTTTGTCACAAAATCCCTGGAGACAAGTCCTCATAATGACCTCAAAATCATGACGACCTCATAATCATAATGACCTCATAGTGACCTCATAATGAAATCAAAGCAATTGTTTGGTCCTGGGTAAACAGGACTCTTTGTATGGACAAAGACAAATACAAATGCCAGGAATTATATCAGGAAGGGTCAAGAATACTTGGCAATCAAGAAACTGTAGGAAAACAGATTTTCAGTCCTATCAAATCTGGGATTGTACAAGCCAGCACATTTTCCATTTATAGTATTCTTATTATAACATACAGAAAATGTTTTGTAACATGATGTTTGGTGAGAGACTCTCCTAAGCTGGCAGTTCATGTGGAAATCCAAGGTGCATTATATTCCAGGTGCATTATATATCTGCTACACCAAGGCATAAGGCTCTAAATTAATTTTTGCAGAATAGAGATTAGGATTATTCAGCTTTTTATAGTGTTGAAAGACTTATTGTGAGAATATATCTACTGTGTGGTAGCCCTGAAACTGGTGTTCAGTTTTTCCTAGCTTGTCTTCACTGCTTCCTTTCCAAACAGCCAGGTTACATTATTCCTTCAGCATCCAGGAAAGAATCCAGTCCGGTGGTAGCTTCTCTCATATCCAGACTACAGCATTTTCGATTTCTCCAGTTTTGTGAATGATCATTTTGTCCTGGCTTGTAGATAGCTTTACATGATGCAGCCAAAAATCATTTTTCTTACTATACCATCTCTTCCTCTCTACCTATCCTTTGCTTTGTACTCTTATATGTACCACATATCATGCATCCAAACTTCTGTTCACCACAGATGCTTTGTCACAACCCTGTAATTTTGATCTAATCTTGTTCTCCCTTAAATGTTCTCTCTTGATCTAATTCATGTTCTCCCTTAAATACCCTTCATTTAGCTCCTCTTACTTCTTCTGCTCCATCTTATCTCCCCATGCCTGAAATGTCTCCCCCAATTGTTAGAAGCTGCTTCCTCCTGTTTTACTCACTTCTAATGACTATAAAGAGACTCCTAATGAGTTTTTTGTGTGTACACTAATTCTTCAGTCTAAGTACATATCTTAGATATTAAATCTCTGATTAAACCCCTGAGTTTGTGTTTCGTGGAGTTTTTGTATCAAGCACCCAAAACATTACTGGAGGTACAGCACAGAAAAAGCTGTTCCCTGTAGTTGAATACCTACTTATATAGGGGTATGGGTTTGATGATATATTTTATTTCTCTGACATTTATGGATAATGAATATTTTATGATCATTAAGTCCTGGAACAAGAAAATAAAGCTATTAGGATTCTTTAAAACTTTGTTATTCGGGTTCTTTTAAAGTGCTCTTTCTCACTTTCAATGGAACATCTGAACCTGAGGCTCACAAGAGTCTCAAACCCAAACTGTAAGGCAGAAGGATGTGCTTGTCATCATGGCAAGACATTATGATTTGGTTTCTTTTTCTGTCACAGAAGAGATTGTAATAGGGAACCCACTTGTAATACAAATGGCAGGAGCAAACGCATGCCAGTCAATGTTAGGCAGGCCACTTTCCCGAAACCAAAACATTCAGAGATCCCATCTCATAAGGAAGAGTCATCCAGCCCACTGAGTTTGAATTTTGTAATTTCACTACTACTAGAAGGCAAGAAAAGAAGGGAAGAGAAAAAAAAAAAACCACAAGAAAACATAACTGTAAGAGCTGATGTAAAATGTGTAATTACTATATGACCTATTAATTAGCTGAGTAATCTGTAACCTTACCAGTAAAGAGGAAGAAATTACTGAAACAAAACCACTGATTTAACAATAATCTTGCACATCTAAATAATTATGAACCCTATATCAAAACATTAATCAAGTCTCCAAATTGCAAGTATCCTGACAGACTTCGTACTATTATGAGCTAATAATACAGATGAGATTTAAAATCATTTTAGTACAACAGAAAAAAGACCGTCCAACATTCTTCCATAAATCTCTTCCCATTTTCAGGGAAGAGATTTTATCAGGGTTTCTTATCTTCTTTTTTCTCTTCTAATCCAAGTAATAACAGATTTTGCCTTTATTTGCTCTGTTTTAGCACAGCAGTTTTGTCCCCAATTCAGCAATGTCCTGACACCAGTTATTATCACAATTATTTGTTATTAGCTGGAGATTATCACAAGTACTAACTCATCATGACTATCATAGATGCTGCTCTGCCAGGAAGCTCAAAAAGTGGGACAGAAGTGCATCACAAAATTTGATCCCAGAGCCGGTACCCATTCCTGCACCATACTAACATGATATCCCTGAGAACTCGTTTGCCTTACTGCACCAACTCACACCTCCTGAACTGCTCTTTCTCAGCTTCCTCACCTGTCTATTCTGAAAGATACTTGGTTTATCCCAATCTGTGCAATGATCCCTGTATTTTTCACCTGGGAAATCTGTGAAAATCACTTCTATCCCAGGTGGGATCCACCACAGAAGTGTTTCTTTTGAATGTTAGTGTTCAGCATAGCCTCAGTTCCTGTTAACAGCACCTGAAGTCATCATAGCTGAATTCACTACAGGAATAGGAGATGCCCTCAAGGACTTGATATTTCTTAGTCAAATATTTACATCACATTTTAATTGGGTGTACTCCCAGTGGCAGGACTTTGGAATCTTGCCACACACACTGCTAGAAATTTTAGAAACCACCAGTATTTTAGAGGCTAGCAAAATATTTAATTCACTATATTTCAGAACTTTGGAGCCACTCAGTTTTATAAAACCAATATAAAATCTTTCATCAGCATTCATTTATAGTAAACTTTAAAGGGATTAATCAAGTTTATGAGTAAGTCAGGCATGTATAAGAGGTAATGAAGGCTGTCCTTAATTCTTGAAATCCTGTCCCCATCCCTACACAAAATGTTACTGCATTTGCTTTGTCTGACTTTCCTCTGCTTAGCTTTGCAGGTGTTCCCTTCTTCCTGGACCAAAGCATCTATTGCATATACATGCATTCATGTTCTTTCTCCTTTGCTTTGCAAATTGTCAGGCATCAACTGATCAACTTCACTGTGGGTTTTACGGTTATTATGAACAAGATAACATATCTACTTCCACAGGAGATGAGGATGTTCAAAGTCTTGCTAGAGACACTAGATATTTTTCAACTATGTTCCTTATCATAATTAAGAGAGCTCAGCATACATATATCTAACACAATACCTATCAGCCTGGATGACCTGGCATAAGTCGCAGTTCTGTTTACCAAATGTATGTTCGTTTCACTGCTGCTATAACTTTTAATGAATTCCTCATAATGTATTAATATACAGAACTTGAGAATCTGCACTCTTTCATCTAGTTGACAGAATCTAGTAAAAAAAGCCACAAGCAGAAATTAAATTTGGTGATCAATGAGGCTAATTTCCTTAGTGTCTAAAATAGAATATTTTCTATATTATTTATTGGACAAAATTAAATGTATATTAGGATATAAAATATGCATATTATTTGTCTCATTCTAAGCTCATTAAGGAATTAGCACAGTTAAAGTCTGAAGTGAAATCTCCAAAAGGAATTAGAAGCCTTATTTTCAAGCTGTCTTATAAAGGGAGGAAAATATCGGGGGGGAATAAGACCCTTCTCTTGATATCTTCAAGGGAATTGATCAGAGATTCTTGTGAATGATTTAGTTTTAATGCTTCAGATGCACACAGATAATGTATGTTCTGTTGCAAACACTCCATTACAGATGTTGCAAAGATAGAAGATGAAAATATTTAGGCCACAGTATCTCTAATTTACAGTTAAAATTTAAAAAAAAAAAAAAATTACTTCATGTGACCTCTGGAACGAAGCGACAGACCAGTATTAATTCACTGGTCAGGAATGCAGCATTATACAATGTGGGATTACAAGGAGGAAGGATCAAGTCTTTCCTTTCACCTTTCAAATTCTAGGAACCCTGTAAGCAAACATTACTGAAGTGGCACTGGCTTGTAAATCAGTCTTGTACTACAAGTTACTGCACAGGTTTTTTCCAAACCTATTTAACCCAAAGTCAGAACAGTAAATAAAAGCAGCTATTCCAGGTATTATATCGTTTTTAAGGTGCATATCTATTCTTGCTAGAAACTGGACTGAGAAAACTCACTAGCTTATCATAACTACCAGAAGGTTTGAAAAGTTAATGGTTTAGAGATCGTTAGAGATCTATGTCTGATTGGTCCCAGTAACCCGAGAACCTCAGTCTGATGCAGTTCGCTTGGCCGCATGATCTCCCTGCTGTTCCTAAGAAAATACCTCTGTTTTTAAAAGTTCCATACTTTTTGCACTGGAATATTTGGGTTCATCCCAAAAGTCCAGTTACAAACTAAATATAATACTGTATTCAACTAAAATGTTCTTATAACCTCATTACCTAGAATGAAATAAAGTGATCTGAACAGACAATTTTGTCATATCGTTAACTGCTTTGCTTTATTGGCATGCAGGACATTTGGATTTCCACAATCTAGTTCAACAGACTAAATTTGAACTAGGATTCAATCTAGGTTTGAACTATGATGATAAAACAAGTGGAGGCTGCTATGATGTCACACTTGTTTCTCATCTCAAAAAAAAAAAAATCAGACTAACTAAACCAAATACATTTGAGATTGAGGCATCTATTAGGTAAATAAATTATATTTCTTTTCCCTGCTCTTCCTCATATTGAATCACATCATGCCCAACTCAATTCTTCACCACCAGCTGAAGTCTACTTCTCATGCCAAGATCCCTGAAGCAACAAGAAATGTGCTTCACCATAGCATCTGTGGTTCCAGCATGTACACATAGCTGAAAGGCCAAAGTCACAGATTAGACTGAACAGCCCAGAAGTGATACCAGAATGAGTAAATAAGGTACTAGAATAAAAAGCCTATTTACACTGTCTGCTTACATTTGGTGGCTTCAATATTACAGTTTTGCTGAATAAAAATAGCTAAACATTATAGGCTAAGCCAAAACCAGAGCTGAAGTACAATAATATTGTCTTCAAAGTTTGAAAGAAACGTTGACAAGTCATTAATTTCAGTCCTTATATCCAGGTAGGTCTGGAAGCAATAATTTGAATCACTCTGTCTGGTTTTCCACAATCACAGGTAACCACTTGGTATTATATTGTGTGCCTTTATCAAACTATTTTTAAAAAAGTCACACCACTGCAAATCTCAAGCTGGAAACTGGGAAACACTTGAATTTGTTCGCAGTCATAATCTTTTAGCTCTCCTCCACCCTGTTTACTTCTCTAGACTAAACCAGATGTACTGTTTTCATCTCTTCTCATCAGCCAGGGTCTTGCTCACTGTCACAGCTGCAGTTCCAGGCTGAACAAGCCCTTCTGGACTGTGGCAGATTAGACATACTCAGTATTCAAGCTAAGGTCTCATCAAAGCACTGTACTCGGGAAATAATTCAATTAAAGTAGCCCTAAGGTTGTGCCTTTTTAATGACCTTAACAAATTAGTAGTTTATAGTTAGGAGCTTAGTAATGGTTTTTTTAAATCAATATTTCAAAGCTGGACAAGTCAGCACTAACAAACTCTGACTCTGCTAGTTGCTTGATGATGATACTTCATCAGCTATTTTCTTGGCCGCATACACATAATACTCTAGTGTACATTGGTTTAGCCATGTGAGAAAATTTACACTACCACTAGCCATATGGTTTGTGTTCCCTGAATGAAAAAATTTTGTCTCCAGAGTTGTTTCCCACTTTCTAAGAGCTATACATTTCCCATTAAGAGAAAGTCTAGCTATACCCTTTCATCACAACTAGTTTACAATAAGGCAGAAATTACTGTGCTGCAGTAATAAATTACAAAAAACTTGATTAGCTGAGAACATTATTAGGCACTCAAATTCACTAAAAATTTGTAGTGTCTCAGTCTTTGTTCTTCTTTAAATGTGCTAAACCCATGTTTAATCACGACATTTTAAATCTCAGAACTTTTTCTACTATGTGGTTTATTTAGGAAGCGCTTTTTCCCTTCAGTTTCAATAATTTTGCTTCAGTAATTATGGTTGCATGTGTCTTTCCTTCAGTTATAAGATTCATGTTCCATGGGGGAAAATGCATTTTTTCATCCTGGGACTCTAACTAATCTCAATGGAGTAAGTCTTTCTGGTCTCGTCAATTTTGCATTCTGTTTCACATCATTCAATGCTTCAACTAGAGATGAAGATTTCCTCCACAGAAGATCTCCTCTTCTGGAAGTTTGTTCCCCTGAGGCCAACAAGAGCCAGGTCTCCCATTTCCTGACCAGTTTTTCATCTTAAACAGTTAGATAAGGTGTAGGAGACCATCTCTTCAGAGCATATTTAAGAGAAAAAAACAAAGAAAACACACACCAAAAGACAACCCAAGTAACCAAAAGCAGGGAAACCACTTCAGACTAGGACTGCAGTTCACATGGGCTCCAATCCCAAGGCTATTGCTTCCCTCCGCAGTCAGGAGAGAGCCCTGGTTTCAGACACACCATTACCCGTAGCCTCTTTTACTGCCAGGATTGCATTCAGCCAGCCTGTTCCTCTGTGTCTTTTTTCCTCACCCTCCACATGTCTGTCAACTCTGATGAATCCTAAGCTCAGCATCCTACCCCTTCCTGCTCACAATACTTGTGAATGTGTGTGCCAGGTTGTGAATGCCACTTCCTTACAGGTGCCCCAGTACTCCGTATGACCACTTTTTAGTGTCTCTCTTAAACCTGGGGTAGTTTCTCATTCCGTGAACACTGCCAGCAAAGGTGACAACGTACATTTTTATAGCAGCCTGATGGATGGGGAGGATTGTAATTTCAATCTCTGTGCATAAGTACCATTAGGCATCCATCAAATATTAAAGCTATTTGTTAATTAGTAGTTCACATCAGACTCATATTTGCAGCTTCAAGATGATTGTTCACCAACCATCTGTTCAGCTGCCCCTTCTACTACTGCTAAGTAACACTTCCTCTCTCTTTTACAAACACATAGGAAAAAAATTTCATGCTTTCATGCAAAAATGTAAAAGCAAAAATTCCTCTTTATGTGTTTTCTTATAAGCAATGTTGATATGGCACATTTAAACTTAGCTGTATTTACAGGCTAGCAATTTTCACTGAAAAATACAAAATATTGTAATTCCAGTTGCTGCTTGATATAAATTCAGTGCTTACACTGACATGCTCTCTTTAAAACAAACCATTGAAATCTGTTGATTAGGATTTTTTTGCTAGATTCACTGTAATTCCAATATTACATTACTGCAATTTGCTATAAACATAATGGGCATGATGGTTTTGAAATATGTATTTATTAATGTTGTAGATGGATGCTTCAGTTTGGGCTGACTATTGTGGTAATAAAGGGGGAAAAAAAGACTGCTCTAAAATCCTCAGTAGCTTTCTGTGAACACTTAAGCATAACTGTAAAGAAACAATTATTTAATGTTATTGCTCTAGCATCTTGATGGAGCTGAATTAGCTGTCATAAGCCTGGTATGTTTTATTCAGATTTCAAAGCTAGCTTAATAAAGGTAATTAAAGAGCTATTGTTGCTTCCTTAGAGGTTGTTCAGAAAGCATTCCTCCCAAAAATAAAAAGGCAGTATGATATTTTACTGAAAGGAAATGTTTCTTCAACATGCACTCTTGAAGAAAAAGCAAAAAAAGAAAAAAAGCATAAACAGGATTACAACTGCATACCTGCAATAGAGGTCATAGATGAGAACAAGGGGACCCATGAGACAATCGGCTTGTTACGTCTTTGGTACTACTTTCCCATAGTGTTCTGCATACCTGCTGTCTGAAGAGGGTCAATGACATCTACACTGTATTTGGCCAGTTTTGTCTTACTATGCAATTGGTAAACTTTTCTTTTCCTAAATTGCTGATGATCAGTTTATGTCCTTTAGTATGGACATTGATTGAGCTGATGACTTTTTGTCCTTCATAAAAATCAAAGCTAATGAAAAAGTTGCAAATCATGCACATATTCATTTACATGCACAATAAATTGTTAGTCAGAAGCAGACAGACCCCATCCAAATGATAGGCAAGATGACATCCTGTAATGTGGGGTGACCCCCACCCCAAAAAATAAATAAAAATAGAATCAAAGTCAGAAGTCACTCAACATGTACTTTTACTTGGGCAGAATGAAATAACCAAAATATTTACACCAGTCACATGCATAAAGCAGACAAAATGTAATCTCTTTTCCCACTCACTTTTCTCCTCTTGTCCCCCTTCTTCCTATTCTCTGCCAGATGCCCAGGACCATGTCCAGGTGGCTTTTGAGTATCTCCAAAGAGGGAGACTCCACAACCTCTCTGAGAAACCTAGGCCGGTACTCAGTCACCCTCACAGTAAAAAAAGGATTCCTTGTGTTCAGAGGGAACCTCCTGTGTTTCATTTTGTGCCCATTGCCTCTGGTCCTGTCACTGGGCACCACTGAAAAGAGCCTGGCTCTTTTCAAGAGGTGCATCTTCTTTGGGGATGTCTCATGGATCACCTTGTTTTCATCTATGAACTCTATTACAAGTATGCAGTTGTAACCTTGTTTGTGCTTTTTTTTTTTCTTTTTCTTCAAGAGGAGGGTGAATCTTTGCAACCTCCCTTCAGGTATCTGTACACATTGATGAGATCCCCCTGAGCCTTCTCTCCTCTAGGTTGAACAGTCCCAGCTCTCTCAGCCTCTCCTCACAGGAGAGATGTTCCGGTCCCTTCATCATCTTGTGGCCCTTCACTGGACTGTCTCCAGTATGTCCATGTCTCTCTTGTACTGTGGAGCCCAGAAATGGACACAGCACGCCAGGTGTGGCATCACTAGCGCTGAGCAGAAGGAAATGATCACCTCCCTTGACGTGCAGGCAGCACTCCTCTTAGTTCAGCCCAGGACACTGTTGACCTCTTTTGCTGCAAGTGTCCATTGCTGCCTGGTGGGGTCATTAAATTACATTTAATTAACCTAATTCCTCAATATCTTTACTCCATTGAAACTTCATTATAAGTTGTAGACTAGTTCACTTCTACTTACCAACAAAAGTATTTCTTAGAGTAGGAATCTTGTGAAGACATTATTAGCAGGCAGAGAACCTGGAGTGTCATGGGTGCTTGAGCTGGAACTTCTACACCACCTATGTGTGCCACAAGGATATTCTGATGCATGGTAATCTGAATGTCACAGACACTTTGGAGCTACGTCCTGCTTGGTATTATTTTAGCTTGGATTAAAAACATAATGAGTTGGCACCTAAATTTTCCCCTGCTTCATTAGTAAATATCAGACTTTATAGACACATTTAATTGTCAAGTCCCACACCAAAATAATTATTTCTGCCAGACTTTTAGTTTGCTCATTAACCTTATCTGAAGAGTTTGTGCCATGTAAATGCAGAAAGAGGCTTATGTTTTTAGGATTTTCAGTGGTGTACTACAGATAAACTTTATAAAACTATTTCACTGATTGTGGCCATTTAGGAATGTCGAGGATATTATTCATTTTGGAAAATAATTTAGTAAGAAATTGTTACTTAATGGAAGCTTAAATACTCTTAGGTATCCTATTCTGATGATTTAGAAAGAAATGGCTTTTAGTGGAATATCTTTGATACAATGTTCCGTGGTCTGTTGTTAAATCTAATGTTTTAGGGTCTAACGGAATATATCTCCAAAAGCTTTCAGGCTGATAATCTCAGGGAATCTCTACACAGAAGCTGCTGCAGAGTTTCTAAGTGCCCAGCTCTGTGTTCCTGACGTGTATCTTCCTCTCCACAAAGTTATCAGATTTCCAGACATCTCATTTAAATATATGTAAAAAAAAAGCCAAGACAAAACCTCATTATGAAATTGCAGTTCTTATTCCTAGGGAAAATAAAGTTGTATTTGATTGATCTATGGAACAAACAGATACTTGAAATTTCATATTTTTCCTGTGAATGGGAATATCTTCCTAGCTGCAATTTCTACTAGCCTTATTATGATAAAATTACGGAGGTAAAGATTTTACTATGCTGGGTGTTGTATATACACTTAGTAAGACATATTACCTACCCTCCACAGTCTGGAATTTCTATAGATAACATAGATAAAGGAAATATTATTCTTCCTATAACACAGATGAAGAAATGCAATACAAAAACCTCAGATTAATTCTTAGCTGGAGGAAATACTTATCATTCTATTTACTTCAGTGGTATTTCACTGATTCAGACCTTCTGGCCATTGTCTTCCATGGCCAACAGAAGATTTGCAGTATGGATGACAAAAGACTACAGACCTTCTGGAGAACTTTGCACACAAGGCATTCGTTTTGGTAAAATGGTGGAGGAACTCATTTAATATTTATTTAATCACTACTATATGGTATTGGAATAGATGAAAATATTACTGCAGCATGCTACAGATACATGAAAAAGTGATTAACCATTGAATGTATTGCTAGGGTTGCTTAATTGGCTTATTGTAAGTCCTGAGTGTCTACACATTTTGTTTGACTACCGAAGTAATTAAAAGTAATGAAAATAAAAAATAATTGGATTTCCCTTTAGTGGATTTGTCTCCTGAGCCTTTATGTACCAAAACTATAAAAAAAGCAAAATGTTTAGGCTAGAGATTGGTTCCAACAATAAAGTTCAAATGGGGCTGCAGACTTCTTGAAAGCCTGGGGATTTAAGCATTTTTGGTCAGACATCAACTCTATGTCCCATCTTTGCCTAACATTTTCCTTTAATCAAGTGGGGGTTTTGTTACTAAGAATGTCTACTGTTTTGCAAAAGGAACCATGACAACAGCTAATTTATGAAATATTTTGCTTGTCTAATGTAGTCTCATGGTTAATACCCAGTAATGTTACTGGGACAATAGCAATTTTTGGCATAAAAGGGTTATTCTTCTTTAGTACCACTAGCAATGAAGGCAACAATAGTGGAAAAGAAAATGTGTAGGGCCTCGGACACAGCATAGCTGTCCATCGCAGAATGCATCATGCTTTGAGAGAGCAGATCCCTTCTGCAGGTGCCCTGGAGGGGAATCATGCACAAGGCCATAATGATAATTTTTTTATTTATCAATAATGCATCATGTGCACTTTGTATAACAGATTACCTTAGGCCTGACAAGGCTAACTACATTTTTGCAGTCTAGCCCTTATTTACCACAGCTTTTTTCCTTTTATTCAGGCTAAGGAACGTCTGACTCGGCAGTTCATTGTAGATTAAGATCTCGGTCTGAAATTTATGGATAACTTAATAAAACGAGCTGTGATCCTTGTTGGAAGTTTAGTTTATCCTAAGTAGCACCTGGCACATGGCTTCATCGGATAAGAGAGGTATCTGTGTTTTGGAACTATCTTATCCACTGGTAAGAAAGTTACTTAACCTGCTTTCCTGGAGCTCCTTATTTACCCAGGCAACAGGATGGAGAAGATAAATCACATTCCCTACAGACTTGCCAACATGACCAGAAAATGTCCTTCCTTTCCAGTCAGAATTAACACGTGGGACGAACCTTTCTTTGCTGCAACAAAGCCCAGGCTGAAGCAAATTTTTGCATATTTATCTTTGAAAGTAGTGTAAACAAAGAGGCTATTTGTGATTTAAGAGATTTATCTCCAGCAGAAATGACATCAGTTAAAGCAATGTTACTGTACAAGCAGCTTCAGGGTTCACTTCTGCACCAAAGGGTTAATAAATTGGATTTTTTTGCTATTGCTGAAACTTCGTCCAACAATTCAAGAAAAAGTCCATAAATGAACTGAAAGGGAATTGTTCCCACTGCATGGCTTATAGACCTTCTGTATTTAGAACGGTTTATTTTTATGACACCTACATCCTGCACATGAGCTAGGAGGATATCTGCACAGGTCAGTCACTGTAGATGTTGGAGATAAAAATGGATCAGTATACATGGGAAACGTATACATGGGAACAAAAGGGAAAAAAAAAAGGAATTTTTGGAGCCTTGAAGCTCAGACTGAAGTAGGCTGAGACTAGGCTTTGTTTGAAGTGTATACATGGGAACAAAAGGGAAAAAAAAAAGGAATTTTTGGAGCCTTGAAGCTCAGACTGAAGTAGGCTGAGACTAGGCTTTGTTTGAAGTCTCTTTTGGGAGACAGTCCTGAAGGGCAAAGGGGTCCAGGAAGGCTGGACGATCTTCAAGAAGGAAGTCTTAAAGGCGCTGGAGCAGGCTGTCCCCATATGCCCTAAGAAGAACGGGCAGGGAAGACGACCCGCCTGC
>NW_008794744.1:147152-173073 GCF_000699145.1 Aptenodytes forsteri | reverse complement strand
TGAGGAAAAATGTCTTTACTGAAAGAGTGGTTAAACATTGGAACAGGCTGGCCAGGGATGGTTGAGTGATGATTTTATGATTCTATGATTCTAAGTCACGCATATGGAGTATCCTACAATTTTAACAATTCAATTTATAATACTTTCCTCCATATTATATTAGAGAATAGGGATCACTAGATTCATGTGATTGTGACAGAGACCTGGCCTCTGTCTTATGGTTATCTACCATCTGAACAACAAAATGAGTGTAGGCGTTAGACATCCTGTGGCACAACTGACTTTTGCTTTGCTTTTATCTGGCTGAAGATGCAAACAGCACAGAACTTGCAGAAGGCAAGGCTGGGGTGTATTAAGCACTAACTTGTGTTGGCGACAGAAAATTGCCAGAGATGATAGATTTTTTACTATTGTAGTAGGTAAAAAAACCAAGTCTATCTTGTAGTTGTGGCTACAAGCATGAGATGGGAGATAACCAACTTTTATAATCTTATGGTGATTTCAGCTGCACAGCATCCTTGAAAACTAGTATTTTAATTTTCTCCTCCTGCAAGACGATGGCATTTCCCTGCACATAGACAAGCCAGCACTTTGGCCCAGGATACATGAAGCTTTTTCTGGGATCTAACTCCTCCTGTGCTTTCTCCTTGTTCCAGTAACTACTGAAATTTGTCCATCCTTGACTGAGTTGTAGTGGACACTGTTTTAGGGATGGGGAGACAAAGATGAACTTTATAAGCTTTCTGTATTTAGAATGGTTTATTTTTAATGACACCTACATCCTGAGCATAAGAAAGAGGATATCTGCATAGGTCAGAGATAAAAATGGATCATTTTTATCCATGTACATACTGGAAATAAAACTGCCTCCTTCCTATCCTTGCCATAAACTGGTTTATAGATGGAGAATATTAGATACAGTTTGTGTAGGAACAAAATATGGATCCATAGTCCTCATTACCCTCCTGAATTTTATATAGAGATTAAAAGGTAGTTGATCAGCTTTCAAAGCATTAACTAAAATTTGTTCTTTCCTTTCTACTTTCTGAAATATCCCTCCACATTAGAAATGGAAAGGTGTTCCAAAGTCTACACTGAAATTAAAAGTCTACACAAAATTAAAAATTTTGGTAAATTTAGCAAAATACAATTATGACTGAAAAATAATGTAGTATTTCCATATACTATCTCTTGTACTAAAACATTTGCTTTCAGTATTTTACAGAATGTATCCACAAATGTGTAAGATCATGATTTGAATAAAAAAACATTAAAGTCTTTTTTTGTCCACAAAATATCAAGCTTTTAACTAATGTGTATATAATTTTCCTTTTCAAATTAGACTTCCCTGGAAAAAAAACCCAACCAAACAAAATAACCCAACCAAAATAAGGTTTATTGTACCCTTCTATTTTGTGGACAAATAGATAAATGATTTTGAAAATCTTACAGCTTCCATACACTAGATGTAAATAGACATCCCTGGTCTATTGGACATCACTTGGACAGCCAAGGCATCCAGAATCATATCTTTGAATATGGATAGGAACTGATTTCCCAGAGATATGAGCAACAGGGCAGCACATAGACATCTTCAAAGATTTGAGCCTGACTTAACCAGTGCCCCAGAGGTGGCAATGCTGGCATGTAAAACATCCATAGCACAAGCTTAAGTCCTATACAGCCACTCAAAACAGTGCTCTGTGCTGGCAGACAGCCTTCCTAACACTGACAATTGCCTTTAAACACCACCTTATACGCTCTGCTAAGAGCAAGGCTGAGGCCAAGAGCAGGTGGGAAATGAATGATTTAGCTAAATTCTCAAGCTGGGAGTATCTGTGCTGAAACTACTAAATTGCTTTGATCATCTTTTTTACCCCATGTCAAATTTAACAGACTTGAGAGTGTACTGCGAATGAAATACTGGGAGAGTCTTGAATCTAAGCTCCACTCCTCTTTCAGCTGACAAGTATTTAGACCCAACAGCCCCTTACTCAGGAACCCGAGCAAATGTTGGAAGCTATTTACATATTCATTCAAAATCTTATGCAGTAAGAGAAACGGTGATTTATTCTATTAGCTGAAGCAGCCAGAAGGGGAACATCCAGAGGGGAACAGAAACTCCTTTCATTGCCTCCATTAGCCATCTGGCAACTGAACAGACCTTGAACATGCTCAGACTGAGACAACAGAAGAGTTTGAGAGACCACTGCCCAAATGCTTAACAAATCCCAGGGGCTGAGGAGTGGGGCCACATCCCTTTTGCTCATCTCCTTGGGATCTTCCCTCTGTACCCCTCTGCTGAAACAGCTGAGGAAGTGTTACAGAAATCGCCTATGCCTGAGCAGGGAAAGGCAAGAGACGAAGGGCGTGAGGAAGGTGAGAGCAGTGGGAACTGCACTGGAGGAGAGCTGACACCCCAAAGGAGCTGGCATGGTTTTGTGGAACTGAATTGAATCAAAAGCCTGGTGCCATCCCAGCTTGGACTAAGTCTTATGAGTGAGGAACATAGCCCCCTGAGCACCCACCACTTATTGCCGTTGACATTCCAGCTGCAGAGGGCTCCCAGTGCTGAAGATGGGGATGAGATTTCCTTATGCTTCATTCATGCCCTTCTTCAGCTGTCATTCTTCCCTGTATAAACTTGAAATCCCTAAATTAGATTGTTCCTTTTATTTTGTGTATTATCATTATTATCATTTGCCTCCCTAATTAATTTTCCTGTGCTGAAAAGGACTGTGACATTCTTGAATAAATCAGCAGAAAATACCTCCCTGCTTCACAGCTGCATTTAGATCACATTTCTGAATTTATGAGAGTGGGTGACTTGGAGAACTATAAAGAAAAGCTGAATTGTTTTCAAATTTGAAAATAAATGGGAACTTAGATCATCCCTCCCTAAATTGCCTTTTTACCATTTCATATTTTTTTTCTAACAAACCCGCCAAGTATTACAATGCTGTAATTTGTTACAAAACAATAAAATGTAATTAAATGCCCATAAGCTTTGTTAGTAAAACAAAACATCTTGCTCCAGAATTAAAGCCATGGAGTTTGATTTGACTCTTCAATATGCACGTGCACATCCTTTTGTGCACTGCCAAAATGAGCGTGCATGCAGAATATCATGCCAAGCAGAGCACATAATGAGAGGAACCTATGTCCTCCAACAAGAGAATCAACATTTCAGAGGTTTCTTCATTAAGTTTATATGTTGCACAGATATACCTTGTTCAAAAGACTATGCAACTAGCTGTGTGGGTGCATGGGAGAGTAAGTCTCTCCCCAGCCCAGGTAGCGAACTCTGTATTTCTCTCACAGATCATGCAGCTAGTGGGTGGGGCTTGGGATGGGAAGATAGACTCATGGTTATGCTCTCCTATACCTTCAAGTTAGCTTGAGAGGAAGGGGGACCATGCTGCATGACTGGGGAGAATAAAGCAAAGGCTGTGCAGGGGAGAAGTGTTCCCAGCAGGCAGCAGCTGGGAATATAAACCACTGCTCCAATTGATCGTGTTACAGCAGAAGGATACTACACAGGCAGGACACAAGGTCAGTGCAAAGAGGAAATAACAGCATGTTTGAGTTGGCCAGAGGTTTGCTGAAGAGGGGGCTGTGCTCTCATCCTCCACTTGTTCTCTCATTTCTGAGGCAGATTTAGGAAGGCAGCACATCTGCCCTTGGATGAAAGGAGCAACTCACATTACTCTCAGAGGAACAGACACTGGCCAAGGCTCTCTAATCAAGGTTTATGGAAAATGCTGAATGTTGATTTCATTCCAATTGCAAGCTGTGTTAATGTGGGGTTTTTTGTTTGTTTTAAGTTAGGAACCCCATTTAAGGGATTTGTATGTTTGGTACTATTTATTCTCCTTGCTCTCACCTTTCATATGCTTGAAGAAAAATACAGAGGTGTTTTGATTACTATACTCTTAATTTACTTAATGCAATTACTAAATATGTGTTCCCAAGAACTTCAGTGAGTTTTCATTTATGACTCCTGTGCCAAAGGCAAGGCAAGAATAATTTTATAGAAGCAAACTGATATACTGAGATCAAGATTCACAAATGGAGAGGGGAAAATTGCAGACAGCACTAACAACTTAGTGGCATAAGCAAGCTGTCTACTCAACAGCACCTCCTTAGTACAGATGTTCCTTGTACACAATTCACAGAGGTCAGATTTTTCTCATTACATGTTTTCAACGACAAGGAGGGATCCTGGCTGCAGACCAGGCTGTAAGAACTCCAACTGCTTGTCTTCTCTGAATGTATTTTATTTCATGTTGCACAAACCATTATCCTCTAACATACACCCAGCATTTTCATGAAGTTATGGCATACGACACTGCAAACACTTAAGATGCTTATGTGATGGGGGCATTCTCTAACAACAAAATAGATAACACCCCTCTTGCACTCCCTCCCCCTCTCCCAGATACTTCCTCACCACTCTGAATTTCACAGTCTTTGCTTTTATTCTCTCTCAGGTGGGTCGCTGCCCCATTAAAACTGATATCCATGCTTCCTTTGGGGCTGAGCCTAAGGTAGCTGATTGTCCTGATCTATGTATTTAAATGCACAGTGTGATCAATGGCTTCCCGAGAATTTTCTACCTATTGCTCCCTTCTCTTATTCTCTCCATTTTTATGTCTCCCCTCCTGTGCCTCACAACCCCTTCTGTTTTACCTTTATTCTCACCTCATTTATCTTCAGGTTCTCACCCAAACTGTATCTTCGCCCTGGATCATCTGCTTTTCTGGTTACTTCGATTTTCACACTTAATTGATGCTTGCCCTTTTCTAACATGATTCTTGATCTTCACAGCATCATGACAGTAGAATAAACAAATGCCCCTAGCAGGGCACTTATAAGAGGTAACAGATTTATCTTGACAGAAAGTCCATTTCTCTGCCCCTCTTTCCTTCTCAGTGGTTTTTGAAACATTTTGTCATCTTAACAGCAACAAAAAAAAAAAAAATGTGAAATTGTTGCACTGCATGTCAAGGTCAAAGTGACTGAGATAAGGATACAGCTGTAAAATTAGCTCTTGTGTTTCCTAATATAACATTTATTATTAGATCTAATTATTTTTATTTCCAAATGTGTTCATAAATCAAGCAAATGGCACTTACTAAAGCACTCTTATATAAGGAAGCTATTTGCCAAGCTACTTGTTTCATATTTCTGTTGTTCATAAGCTTTTTTATTTAGCATCATAAATGCAAGAATTTCTAATGCTTTAAGGAATACATGATTCAAATTGTTGGGCCAAACTCTGAGTCCTTGGTTCTTCCTGAAGAACTCTGGATATCCCAAATACAAAGGGAGCTACTAAAGGTTATACTAAATAAAAGATATCAGAGCACAGCCCAATAAATTGTCCTCACAGTGTTTGCCCTCCACAGTTATCATTATTGACCCAATATAAACATACTCTGTATCTGCCTTGATAGAAACTACATTTAAAGTGTCCTGTTTATATGCTTTGATTTTGAGAACAAAAGAGTGTCCATGTAAATTCCTGTCTTTGTTTAACACAGAGATGCTAAACAACCATACTGGTACTTGCAGAGTGAGGCTATGCAGAAAACAAGAAATACTTAAACAAACCTATTTTTTTGAGCTTGCACCCTTTTCTCTATGCTCCCAGTCTCCAAAAAGCAAATGACGTGGGCTGGGGGCTTTATCATGTAGTCCAGTGTTGTACACCACAAGCTGCTTTGAATCACGGCAGGGCAAATGCTAAGCCCCTGGGTTGTCTCAGGGGAAGACTTGGCTGTGCTTCATGTACCTCACATGGCACATACATTTCCAGCTCAGAATAATCCCTATAGAAATCTATAGGAGGTAAGGGAAATACAGGAGGGGAAGTGACCTTTTATGATGCCAAACCATCCACAAATGCTCATGTGAAAACCAACACTTCACATTTCAGTGAAAAAGCACTTGCCTGCTGTGCTTGAGACAGCATAGGAGCCAAATTTTTATTCCAAACCACAAAATCTGGCATTGTCCTTTCCTACCCCCTTCCCCAAGACAAGGAAAAGCACAAAATGGTTACAACTGCCATTTCTCACACCACTGAAAATCCAGATTTTCAATCAGCTGGCACCTGTATGAACCAGAGTGGAAGAGATTCAGGCATATAGACACCAACAAGTTGCCACAGTTTTTCTAGTCTATTATTCAGTGAAGATCTAGATGAGGACAGTGGCTATTGGGTAGACTTCTAATATTCTGGATTTCTTGAGCAAAGACAGACAAGTTTTAGAGATTAGTCACACCTTTCCCTTCCTGATGGGGATAATAACCTTTCCCTGATGGATGAACTCACCCAACAGTAGCCTTCAACACTCCAGTGAAACATCAGTGGCACAAAGTTATTGTAAGAACTCCGAACAGCAAAGATTGAAATTTAACAGATGACTAATTTTCTCCCACATAAGATATCAATGTGGTTTAATGGGAGCAGATAACTCAGCATGAATGTTATCACTTTTATCCGCAACATACTTTGAAATGTCAGGAGGGACCCAAACCAACGGAGCTAAGCCAATTCAAATTCATCATCACCCTATCCAAGTTTTCTGGTCTTTTCTATTAGTTAATTGATTTCTGTATTACTGGAGCTTTGAATAAAGAGTGCTTAGGTTAATATTTCATCCTCTAGACTTGAGTATTCCATGGCCTGCAAAATATGTGTATATATTTTCTATATATTTTAAGAGTGGTGTGTAATCACAAAGGCAAAAATCAGTGAAAGACTTCATCCAAAGACACCAAAAAATTAGGAGTGATGCAGTTTGTCTATGTGTTATGTATTTCTTTTTGAGAACCTACCCATCCAAAATGACCTTATTGGCCCTCCAGAAAAAATGGTAACCCCCAAATATCTGTCTCCTTGCTATACTCTGTGAAAATTATTTTTTGCTCACCCTGCTGTAATTTTTTCCATTTCTTAATTTAGAAGTTGTTAAATATCATTAGGTAAGGATGTAAATTTCAGGCATCACACATCTGGTCTATGTGGCATGCCAGGAAGTCATATCACTGTGGGAACTGTACCAACACATGTCAAAAAGCAAGTCCCTTATGACCAAAGTCAAGTACAAAGTAAATGGCTTCCTACAGTCAGAGTTCAAACAAAACAAAAGAATAAGTTTTCCTGGATAGTAGTACTATTTTTATTGATGTCTCTGCTGTAATATTTGACCACTAGAAAGTGCCATAAGACTTCCCAGAGATAGATCATGGCTCAGTGACAGATCTGATAGCCAGTCATCATCTGGCAACATAACCTGGAGGTGGTGGGCTGAAAAGAAGCAGACACTGTCTCCGTTTTCAGGAAGGAAAGCAGAAAAATTGATTCTTTTGCAGATGAGACTTAGAGGATAAAAAGAGTTAGCAGGGAAGTTAACACTGATCTGTTCTTTTGCCAGGTCCTGACTGTGATCCCATTGCTGTCATTGTACATCAGGAACAATTGTGTCCTGACAGAGATCAGATGCTCATAAACTGAGTTAAAAAGTTGGTGGCACACAGCTTGCTCATCAATGTTGTCAAACAGTAATGAAAACCTTCCCTCACAGTGGAAAAATAAGTCTTTTTGGCTGAAAGTCCATTTTGTCCATGTAACAGACCTCTTCCTTTAAAACCTCTGTAATGGCCTCTCACACTGCACATCTTTGCCTGTTCCTCTTTGAGCATGAAATTAATAATGTAGTATAATGTAATAATTAAAGCAGCTGAAGAAGGTGCCTCAGGATCTCCAAGTTTACTATGGAAAAATTCCAGACCCTAGTTGTTTTGTTTGAATTTAAATACCATAAAAAGGCATTCACCATGGATGCCTCATAACAGTAAATATTGTTTTGCTGTAATATAACAAAAAAATTCCAGACTTTTGGAAAAAGGTAGATGAAAGATTTCCCTGTTTTCTCTATCTAGTTATAGAAGTGCATGGGTTCCTTTTGCATCATATTAAACAATATAAATACCATAAAAAGGCATTCACCATGGATGCCTCATAACAGTAAATATTGTTTTGCTGTAATATAACAAAAAAATTCCAGACTTTTGGAAAAAGGTAGATGAAAGATTTCCCTGTTTTCTCTATCTAGTTATAGAAGTGCATGGGTTCCTTTTGCATCATATCTAAACAATAATATTACATAGGCAGTTTCACTGGAGGATCTTAGGCCATTTTAGAAATGTTAGGAGGTGGTAAAAGTTGTGAATTTCATCTCTGTGTAAAAAGTTAATTGATAGAGACAGCACTGCTGTTTCAGGTCCCTCACCAAGTCGGCAGTTTGCCCACATCTTTCCGCTTGTCCAGCTGTTGCTGTTTTTACCTTTCACCATCTCTACACACCTGAAACTGGGTGGAAGATTGGGCATTGCACCTGAGGTCTACTCACCATACCACCCAAAATTCAGCTCTGTTTACCTCTAGTCGTGGGATTTTAATCCTGCTTCATCTTGCCTAGAGACAGGGAATAATCTGCTCCCAGTGACTTTACCATGACAATTAAAAGACAAACATTATTAACATCAACTATAGAGATAAACAGCTATCCAGTCTTGCTAGACACCACAGGTCTGTGCACACCCTATTACTTGACCTTCAGGATTGCCATAGCTCAGCATTGATAACAAGGGACATCTTTATTAATGGAAAGTCTGTCTTCTGCAGGCAAACATTTCCAGAGGAAGGAGATATTCATCTTCTCAACTGAAATGCTAACTTCCTTTGTCCTAGGAGTTAGTTCATGTTCTCTTTCCACTAGCTTCTATTTTGTCTCCCCAAAACATCTGTCTCTGTGTTCCCTGCTCCCTTAGAAATGGGTTGTCATTGAAAGCACATATACAAGTAATTCCATAAAGAACAAAATAAATTAAGGTGGCTCCCTCACCAGTCACTGTTAAACTGGGAATAATTCAAAACCCAAGTAGCATAAAAATCAAGTTATTTACTCATGCCCTTTCATTCATTAAACTTTGCATCTAAAAGTATTGGTAGGGCCAATTTTTTTTCTGAATTCCTAGTGAACTAGTAAGACATTTCATTAATGATGACTTTGACTCATTATGTTGGATAACAATCCAATAACTCACTCAAAGGAAAATGTTTTAAAGTGTAACATTAAATGCTAACTCCATTGAGCATGAAGAAATATATTTTAGCATCAGTACCGACTAAATTATTTAGCAGAGTGCAGATATTGTAGCCAGTTGTTTTGTTTTTGATTCACACTAATGAAAGCTAAAAGAGAGTCCACTTTAAGCTTATCTTTATAATTTTCCCAGATATTTAATGGCTCTACTTAAAAAAAAAGTTAAGCAATCTCATGTTTAGTTTTGTTTCCAACAAAACCAAAGCAAACCTTTCGCTTCCAACAGAAGCAAAGCCAAATTTATTACAATATTGATTTGCTCTAGAAGTAAAGAAAATGGTGGTAAATTTACATCCTTCCAAATGAAATGGATGATCAGGATTTTTTTTTTTTAGTACATGCATATGAGTAAACCCTAAACATTTAGCAAAACAATTATTATCTGAATAAATCAGATGCCCATTTTTAGTTACATACTGGAGTTTTTTATTTGATTTAAATATTTTGGTCACACTATCAAAGAACAGAAATAGTGCTGTGAGTTATGTGACCGATCAACATAGCATGGAATAGCTGGAGTGAATACAACAAACATGTCTGGAAAGTGTTTGTCTAGACTATTGATCATTTTAGAGTGAAAATTCATTTCTTTACTATTAATAACCCTTAATCATCACCTTCCTTTTATATAGCAGTAAAATCTGAACTAGACATGTTGAATTTTGTAGTTCTTTCTTCCTCCAAACATATTCTGCAGGGGCAAAACCTGTTACTGAATGACAGCTGAAAGGCTTTCATTTTTACTTCAGACTGCTTCTGCATCTCCTTAGTCCTAACACAAACATACTGACCCTCTTTTCTTAGGCTATAGTGTGCAGTAGCTACCACGATCCTTTCAAAGCTGAGATGCAAAGGTGTCGTTCCCAGCTGTGACCAGACCACATCCCTTGCCCTCAGAAGGCCTGGTGGGAACGTTGCTTTTGTGGTGATCATGAAGTCTCATACCAGCCCCATCTTCCAGCAAGCACAGCTGCAAGGAAACAAGACAACATCGTTTCTCAGGTCTAACCTCTCACGTGTATTTTCAAAATAGAAAAAAAAGCCCATGAAAGAGGTCAATGTGAACATTGTCTGGTCCTTGATTTCAGATCCAGGCCCTGCTGTATTCAATAAGGTGAACATCAGGGAGACTTCTGCTTTCTCTCTAGGCATCTGTGTAGAGCAAGATGACCATATGGAGGGTCCCTAGTCAAACAATTTGAGAATCAAAATATTTAGAGAATTTTTATGGTTACTTGTCTTCAGCTACTCCCTCTTGAAAAAATCAGTGTCAGGTGCATTCTTCTTGCACTCATCACTCTCCATAAACACTACTTATGGCCTTCTCAGAAGCAGAAAGCTACCTCGCCACCTCTGGGTGTTAAACATTTGAAATGCCTTTTCAAAATTCTACCTCTGAATAGTGCAAATATGAATTTCCCATTTTAGTCTTAAGAGTAAGCCACATTTTTTAATTCCTTTCCCCCTCCCACGAGAAAGAAACCCAAAGAAGAAAGAAGATAACTTCATTCAGAGTTTCTTTTTTCACCTTGTTATTTTCCTGTTATCAGAGAATGTCTGAACTGCCATTTCAGATGTGCTTTGGAGTTGCAGTAAATACCAAATAAAGAACAAAACTGGGGAAACAAAAAAATATATAAATAAGTTTTTCAGTTACCTCATCTTCACGGTCCTTTATACTCCCACTAGTACAAAAGACTAGTGGCTAGTACCTCCACTGGTGTTACCAGCCACTGTCACATACTATGAGAACATACTAGAAAAATAATGTTTTACTGCACAGTCCCTTCCTCACTGCCCTCCATTGCCACTATGCTTAACTACGTATAAAATAGATGCTAAAGCCTACCACTACCTGAGCTGTCCATTCACTGATTTGTTGGAAGTAGTGAACTTGCCTTTGACCCCCATCTTATTTAAATTTTCAGTGTAAGGTTGGTAGTTATCTGGTATTATCATGAAAGAAAGATTAAGCATATCTGACACAAGAAATTTCTGGTGCACAGTTAAGCTTGATTGCTGTAGGCTGGTGCTTGGGAATTCATTCCCAGGAACAGACATGCCAACAAAACTTAAGCACTTATATAGCTAGAAGATGTAAAAATTACACAAATGGTGAATGTAAGTTCTTTTATACATGGGAATAAATATTCCTAGAATATTTTTGCAACTGTTGCCTCTCTAGTTGTTAACTTTTGTCAGCACAGCAGAGCCAACGTGTGAAAGAGCAAAGCGATAAGAATAAATTATCAGCTGAATTCTGAGCGGAAATATCTTCACTGCTGTCTGCATTTCAGAGCAAGTGCATGGCACGCATTTGACAAAGCAGTTAGAAAAATTATCTCTTTCCTTGGACTTTTAGACAAGTTATGAAAATCAACCTGAAATAGTAATAGGAAAAACTACACTCTTCACAGAAACTGCAAAACAACAACAAAAATGCTATGAAATAGAGTATGTGTACAAGCTGAAAATATAAGCAAAAGAGTAGTTAAACAGCATGTTTCAGAGGTGGTGTTACATTTTGCTATGTTCATCTTGCATAAGAATACTTATTCCCCAAAAATAGTCTAAGCTTAGACCTCCATCCGATTTTAACATTTTGGCACAAATCACGTAATTAATTATTAAACAAGCTGAAACCCAGCATGCAACACTAATCCTTTTTAAAGCCTTGCTGAATACTACGTAGATCATATAGATAGTTAATATTTTTTCTCTATTTTTTTGCTATTTCCACAGGGTAGTATTTGTGTGGTCAGTGAAATGACCAGAAATCCTATTTGCAGCAGGAAAATGTGACAGATTTTTATTGTCATCAAGTTTTCATGTTCAGCTGCCAGAAGGGAATTCAGAAAATACAATCATGTCTTCTCTTAAAAATGAGAGTCAATTTGTCAGTCATTCTCTCTAAGTCAATCTCTCACAGTCTCTCTCTACATATATATTGAAATGCAGCCCCACAGAAACTGCTTTGAAATGGCACTGATCAGTAAACTGACCATTAAACTGCTCTGAAACTTGTGTGAGGTCCTGGCAGTGGGGGTCACCTGGACTCCTTCTTAGTCACAGCGATATTAAACTTCATGAACTTCACCTCTTCTTTTTTTTTTTTCTTTTTTTCTTTTAAGCCATTGCACAGGAGGAGCTTTTGCTCAAATCCCACCAGCAGACCTACAGAGAAAGAGTATTTCATTCAGCCTGACATCATGCTATAGCAAGACCAGTCTATGCTCTCTGCTTGCAGGCTGTATAAACATCTCTGTAAGCATCAAAAAATTCTTGCCTGTGATATATCTATCTTGGCAACTAAAGCAAAATATTTTTTCCCCCAGCCAACAAGTTTTTTTTTTTTTTTTCTACATATACACTAAAACTAACAGCATGTGTTAAGTCACACAGAACTGCTAAACATGTCAGCTGTAATTTCCCCGCAGAGCTCCAGTATCGCCTTTGTCAGGTAGAGTTATTGTGCTCTCTTCAATTCACCCATTGTTCCTAATACAGGCCAGATGCATTGAAGGTTCATGCAGTTACCAAAAAGATCAATTTTCCCTTTGACCCCAGCCTTCAAATTAAGGCTTCACAGGGTGTTTTAGCAGAGAAAGGCCTCTGACATATTGCAAACATCACTGTCTGTATTCCCCCCTTGCTCAGCCGGTTAGTGATCCAAAGGATACCCCCACTTTCCACTGATGACAGGGGACATCTCACCTACTGCCTCTGCCTTTCCTGGCACTCATCTGTTCTTCAGCTCTTCCTACCTCATGCTTTCCCATTCTCCCCAGTCACTTCGTAATTCAAACAATTTAAGAGTTTACATTCTTACAGCCTTTTTGCAGGTTGTGCTGGAGTAACCATCTTTGTAATATTTCACAGAGTTGTCATATTTTTACATTTCCTAATACTGTAAAATACTGCAGTCCTATCTCTTAGATATCTGATAACCTTGATTCATGAGAGGAACAAACAGAAAAAGGCATAACAAGTAGAACTTCTTCTGGTACCACACTTGGTTAAGATATTTGCACTGGATTTATAAATCCAAATTTCAATAACAGCAAGACAAGTGGCAATGCTTTCCAGAAAGGAGTAGCAAATGAATATTACATGGTGCAATTAATGCCTTACAACCTCTTTATTTCATTAGGTATTCTCACTGATCATTCCCACTCACGTTCAACCCCTTGGGGCACTAAGAAGCAGCATCATTTCAGCAGGTGTTTTCAGTCAAATGAGAAGCATCTATTAACTGCCCTCACCTCCACTCCTGCTCAATCCTGACCCAAACAAGCATGGATAATAATTTGGCTATTGCTCCCCAGGACACGCTGGGTCCCATTTTAAAAAACACTTCCTTGTTACTGTGCACAACATTGCTTTCCCTGAGATTTTCCCACTTCCTACCGAGTGCCTGTGGATTACACCAACATAGTCTCCCCTACACTTTGAAACAAGGAGGGCTTAAGAAGACCCAAGAACAAGGAAAAGAGTCTCTTTTATACTATCCTACACAGTGCTCCTGAATTCTACTAGAAGAATAAAAAATGACTACAGATTTAAGAGCATTTAGCCAAGAGTGAAAGAACTGCAGGTCAGCCAAAGGTTTGATTTGCAACTACCTGTCCTCCTCCCTTAATGAACTTTGCCAAAAGCCCAGGGGGATTCCAGTTTCTCAGACTAGAAATACCAAACTGGAACACAATAAGCCTTCAAAAGACAAGGTACTCAGATCTTCTGGGTGAAACACAGTAAAATAAAATGTTAGAAACTAATACCACCCTTGCTTGTTGTGCTGCTGGGTTCTTTCTCTTCCTCCAGAGATTCCCACCCGGCCAGGCACACAGTAGCGACAGCAAGACCAACAAAAGACCTTTGTTTTACACTGCTCTGCCACCCCCCTATAACAAAGCATACTGTACAATACCCCTCCACTGCACTGCCGGCAGACCCCTAAGTAACTGTACTGCCCCTTGGGGACGGGGAGTAGAAGTGCTTGTCCTTAAAGTAATGACAGAGGGTATGGCTGATGATGTTGGCTTGGTTGCCAGCTATGTTTATAATTTAAAGGAAAATAGAATGTGAACCGGATATTGTCTGGTGGCACTGTCTCTCCTTGCTCCCTCACAATGGGCCACCTCCTGTGGTCTCTGTGACCACACAGCTGGTGGGTTTGGTACACAGCTCAGCAGAGGGATGCAACCTTCATAAAACAGATGAGCTACTAACAGAGAAAATTTCTTTTCTATCAGCAGCAGATCAGATTCTGCCTCTTCCATCAGCCACTTGCTCTCACTTTCCTGCCAGAAGTTTCCACCCCTTCAGCTCATCCATCCCACAGAATACACTGTTTGCATGGCTGTGCTGTAAGTGAGGAGAGTGGAAAACCTCCAGTGGGGAACAGAAACAAAAATCTGACAATGGCAGGAGAGACAGAGACCTCTTAATATGCCACAAATATTACAAACCTGTTACTTCTGAAAAAAAACCCTAAGCTAGCTGCTATTTAACAGTTCTTTCCAAGCTCCATTTAGTGCAGAGGAGAGGCAATAGCTGCAGTCACTCATCAGGTTGAGGAGATGGCCTTGTTTTGTGCCAGAAGGTCATTTCAAAAGCTCTGCAGTAAATGTAAATTGATGTAGAACCAGGACCACCATTCACCTATGGTGATGGCGTCTCTGTATCTACCAGAGACAACAGGAGTTATTCTTTGGGCAAATGGATGTGCAAGAAGCAAGGAATTCCTGAGTGCTCCTAAGCTATTGAAATAAATGATTGCAAGGTGTCCTTTCAGCCAAAAGTGATTACACCGAGTAGCATCTCAGCTTCCTAGCCTGCTTTCTGGTTGCAAAACTGTCTTGTTCAAGTACAGCTTCAGCTCATCATTCTTCCAGAAAATAACCTCGTCCAACCATTAAACCTTCTTAGAAGCAGTGCTGCAGGCACAAGTGGTGAGAGTTGGGAAGAAGTATGAGTTTTCTCTGGGTGTTATTAAGCTCATTGAAAGAAGACAGTAAAAGAATAAAAGCTGTGAGACAGCCAAGTAGTTTCTGTCCATCTCTGCTTGCCAAAGAGATACAGATAATTCATCCTGAAGTCTTGGGTTCTTATTCCTGGCAATCTAAGTGTGCTCTTCACTCTCAAGCATTAAAGGTTTGGGGACTGGGGAGGGAAAACAACTTTAAAGCAATCCATTATTGGTAACACTTCTAGTACAATTTCCATGTACTTTGCCATCGACATTTTTTGGTAAGCTAGTCATAATAATAAATATATAAACCAATCTCATGAGAAGAAACAAAGACTTTTGGCATAAATCTTTCTTAAAATAAAAGGAAAGGGAAATATATTTCAATGTGACTTTAATTAAAAGGCACATCCAAAAACCAGCCATAAAAATACATTTCTCTTTCCATTGATTGAAAGCCTTACTGAGTACTGCAAGCTATTAAAGAAGTCTAGAGCCTTTTTATTATGGGCCAAATGTTAACTCTGTTGAACTGAAAGAATAAACTTCCAGCAAAGAGCAGAATTTGGCTCTGTGAATATGCTTTCACAATTTATCCTAAGTCACTGTCATCATGACACATTATCTCTTATATATATGAGGAACTGGATTCCATTCTGATTTAGTATTTGCTTGATGAAATGTGATTCTCCTATTCTACATCTTCATTTATTTATTCACCCTATCTCCTCTTTCAATTATTTTTTGTCCACATTGCTATTCTTTTATTCTGTATTTTTGTGGTGGTAAATTAGCATAGATAAGAGAGCTAAATCAGCATTATGAGTCTATTTAAATGCATTCAGCCTGCCAACAATCTGATAAGATTTGTATTCTGTACCCAGTTTTGTCTCTCTGCTCAGGAAGGTAATTCAGAGCCTTAGGAGAATGATGAGAACTGTTTATTCACCTTACAGTATATCCCAGGTCAGCGGCTGTTCCTGATATCCATATTGGTTGTATTGTTTAAAACAGCTATTCAAACACTGTATTTTTAAAATATAGTTAGAATTTATAGTTCAATTGTATCATGGTAGGAACACTGCATTTTGGTATTTCTGAGGGAGTATTTTATAAATGTTTTTAAATCAGTAATGTTCACTCAAATGTAACCCAGAACAGCACAGGCTTTAAATCCGATGACACATTCTTAGTTTCACCTCCATTCTTACTGCAACTTGGTCTGACCTAGGGGCAACCTGGTATTCTCAGACATGAGACTGCTCTGAATTTAGCCTTTCTGGAGCAAATCTGTTTTACCATTACACAATCACTGCATGTATTTGATATAGTATTCACATATTTTGTAAATGTATATTTGAATGATATGAGTACAGGCTTTCGCAGTTTCCTCTACAAAGCAGGTGACTGCTCCATTTGATAACTGTTGCCATAACCTGCACATGAATTTGCCTCAGTGACTGCTACCTACTGTGTGAAAGCTAACACTCACGGGCGGCAGCCAAGTAAACAGGTCTGGTCTTGAGCTGTGATCTTGATCTGTGGATATTAATCCACTGTCTCTTTGGTAACCCCATCCCAAAGGCAAGGAGTCACTGGGTACAAAGACCAAGTAACCCCCATATCTGTCACGGTCTCTCTAACAGGACCGAGGGCAGAGGAAGACATTGAAGTGTCTGTCACAGCTTTCCAAGTCCAAACTGAGACGTTTGGGATTCAAACCTCTGACCTTAGCCGACTCTACAAGAATGAAAAGTCCTTCCCAAAGGACAAAGGGGAAGAACATGTAATGCTTACTGTCACCCTAAGGAAGTATACAATCCTTACAAAACATATAACAGATATTGTCGTTCTTTAGAAAGGAAACAGAGGATAAAGAGACAGCTCTTCTGAAGATGAGAACAGATGACAGCTCTGAAACTGAAAGAAACCTCATCTGGTAGTCAATAGTGTCTCCATTAATTGTCCTCTTTCAAATAGCAGCACCCTCTAACTCTGATCTGAATAAAGCGGCAGATCCACACCTGCCTCCAGAAACTAAATACCATTTAAAAAGCTAGCACTTTTACTAATTAAGTGGGAGCAAATAAAAGTGAGAGAGGGAAAAACGTGTACATCCTTATAAGGTAACACCACAAGTACATTTAGCAAAGACAACTCTATTTCAAGTGATTTTTTGAAATATTTACAGCCTGTTGTATTCTTTATAAACACAGAGTAACCTCAATCTGCGTCACAATATTTTTATGCTACTGTCCCAAATTCTATTCGGTTACTGTAAATGTTTTTAAAAACCCTATTTTCAAAAAGAAAAACCTAACAATAAATCTGTTCACATATAAGACCTCTTCAGGGCCGTACTATTATTTTCTATTAAGTGTTATCAATTTATTTTGGTTGGAGGATTGCAGTATGCAGGACAGAGAGAAGGGTACTTCAGACTAAAAGTTTTGTTTGCAGAGCTAAAAGTCTGGACTGTCCTACAGTGCTTTTTAGATAAGGAAATGGAAATATTTTCCACCACAACATCCCTGAATGTGTTTTGTGTTTGTTACAGTGATGGGGAAAATGGAGCAAAACCAGCCTATGACTGAAAGGGGAAAATCTTATGATTCCTTAATTTGTTAATGATTAGACCTTTTTTTTTTAGTTACATCATTCTTTCAAAAAATCAAGTACAATTTCATGAAAGTAGATTAAATGTTAAACACAAATGCATAATTCCTTTCCTAAATAAGCTATTTTTAACAGAATACACTCACCAGTGAATAGATTGTGTCCCACTTAAGAGTTTAGTAGGCAGACTGAGATTTGTTAAAATTTCTCAAAACACCATTAGATAATTGAGTTCCTTAATGAGCTCAAGAAATGTTAACAAGATTCAAATAAATTATTAAATACAAGATATTTTTATGATACCACTTATTGAACAATCAGGAATTTCCATATCTTGTCAAAGGATGATGATCATAATCATGATCCATTATCCTACAGATGCTTGTATATTAACTTTCTCATCCTTCAAGGCAGCTTCTTCTCTGACTAAAATTATGCAAATTATTAAGGGCTTCCAGAGGAAAGGGCTACTCAGCACATACAGATATCTCTTTTTTAAACTTTGTAACTATCTTTGAGCTAAAGAAAATAAATATATCATTGAAATTACATCTTCAAACACTTTCTTTTATGGTATTACGTATCCAAGAAGAAGCTGCTGTACTTCAAACCTGTCAGAGATTTACCTAGGAGTTTTTGCAAATTGAGAGTGAGACTCTGTAAATATCTACATTTGCACATGTGTATAAAATATCTATATGTATTTATCTATAGTACTGACATAGTACACTTTTTTCCTCCAGATCCAACACCGTCATTACTATGAAATTTGGTCTTCTCTATTCTTCATATTCTCTATGAAGCTATTTCAGTTCCCCAAAAGCATTTTACTCTATATCATTTCATCCACGCAGTGCGTAATGAATAGTAGTAGTTTGTTAGCACACAACAGAATGTATTCTCTCTGGACAGTTCCATGCTTGTAAAATATCTCTTTTCCTCTCAAACACCATTAATTCTAGAAATATAAAAGCATAGTTACACATGCATCCTCCTATTTCACTTTAATGACCCACAAAGGAAGCAATAACGCTAAATACTAAAAGCTAGGAGCAAAACTTCTTACATGGAAATTTGGATCCCAAACTATAAAATGGCAAGGAGGATAGGATATGCACACCTGCAGAACAGTCATACTTCTTTCATACCACTGTGTGTAAATAGAATCATAGAATAGTTTGCGTTGGAAGGGACCTTTAAAGGTCATCTAGTCCAACCCCCAATACACATACGTTACTGCACTTACATAAATAGTATTATATCCAATGACAACCATCTTAAAAGATATTGCAAATTCAAGTGAAAAACTGCTAGATTTAGTGTTTCCTACACGACAGACTGTTTCTTAGCCTAGGAGTAAGTCTGGGCTACGGAGTGGATGAAGCTGTTTCTGCTAGCTGGTGATGTGTTTGATGGGGGCATTAAAACCAGGGAGATGGGTGATAGGACTCAGAATAGTCGCATATTTAAAGCAGTTCAGAAATCCTGTTCCTGATATCCAGCAAGCACCAAGCTAGCCACTTTCACTGCGCTCTTCCAAACTGGGTCACTGGGTGATAGCTCTTTATCCTCCAGGTTCCCTGTTTGACATTTCTGGTCTTCAGAAGCGCTGAGTCCTCACACCTGCCAGTTCCACACAGGATCTCCTCTAAAAACATAAGTACTATGTGGCATTCAGAGTGGCCTGATCTGTCTTAATATTTCAGCTTTCTCTCTGCAATCTATGTGTGAAGTGGGGTGGATGACCCCTGGCGTTGGACAAAGCATTTGATTTGCTGGGAGGTCTCACAGCAAAGACAGCAAAGAAATTATTAGGATGTGCAGTTCTTGGCCTCATTTCCACATTATAACACTGTGATGATTTCAAACACCTCCACCCTCTCCCAGATTCTTCCATCTCTTCCTCTAATTACTCCTTACTTGCCAGTCAGGGTCTGCCTCTTGGTTCTTATCACCAGGGGCCCCTGCCCTGTCTTGATCTTCTTAGCTTCTCTATCCCCAACTCTTTCATCTCCGTTGTTCCTCTTCTGTGTTCTTATGGTTTTTTACTTTTAAACTCTCCCATGTCTGCCTGAGGTCCCCTAACCTCCTCTGATAGTCCTCACCTCTGCCCATAAGTAACACTGACAGCATGGAGAAGCAGTTCCATCATGTCAGGAGGTCCCCAACAACTGGAAAAAGCATTTGCAAGGAAAGTACTACCCAGACCACAAAGCCCAGGCCAGCTGCAGATTAAGGGTGTTGTGCTGAAGAACAGATATTCTGTGTGATTGCTACAGAAGCACCAGAGGAGGCTGGAACACTTGCATTGCATACAGGCATAACTCAGCACTTGCAAACTGATATTTCTCAGATAGGTATACTTTATCCAAGCTGGACAGATTTTTAACAGCTACACCAGGATGATATGAGCTTACTGTCAAAGTTCAAGTTCCTACTCCAAATCACTTAGGCACTAGGAATTCTCAGAATGATTATCCTTTTCCACATGGCAAAACAAGGCTTGTTTTAGTCTCATCTCAATTTCAGAAACAGATGGGTAATTGAGCTAAATTCCTATCATCCCACTGTTGGAAGAAGGTAATTTGAGGCATAGAGCTGCCATGGAAGACTTCAGCTGAAACACATGCAGTGCACATACAGTGAAAAGACCCGCTTATAGGTGAAACATACTTATAACCTGAAATGTCTGTCACAGTGCACACCCAAAGATGACATGCACTGTGGGTCTGAAGCCAGTGTGACTCACAGTCAGCACAATGTGAACACCAGCATGTGGCTGCAAGGGCGAGCCTCGGTTCAGGCAGTGGTACAGATGTTTCACGTGAAGCAGAGCCTAAGGAGCAGCCACAGCCTGCTGGGTCTGGCACTTTGAATGAGGAGTGTGGGACCATATGTGCTTGAGAAGTGCAGAAGAGGGAGATGCTTTTCGTTCCTTCTGCCCCACACCAGCAGCAGCTACTCACATAGTAAGTTTGGATCTAGCAGTGTTTAGTACATTGGCAACTGGGTGTTGCATGAGTACAGCTACTCGGCATCTCTGCGCCATGCTGTGCTCTCTATGAGGGCTTCTTAGCTCAAATCTGGTGCTTTGCTGAAGCTAGTAGGACTTTCCAGAGCTAAAGTGCCAGAAAGAACAGTCACTGCACAGGTCCTCTGGGTACAACTCTTGGCAACTGCGCCTTAGCTAAGTCCTGTTGGATCCAAGTTAATTCCCTTCAGTGCCTTGCAAGTACCTCTGCTTCATAGTGGCAGTATCATCACCCTCTCCTGTCCTTTTGGTAGCAGCAAAGTTACCCAAGTTTTTCCACTGTCCAGAAATACCTAATTTTTTCCCTCCTCTATACCTGAACACTCTGAATAATCAAGTGTAGATTCTAAATCAATGCAAATAATTAAAATGTCATGCAATATAATCTAAGAAATCCACTTCTTTATGTTTAAGATCTTATTCTGATCATGCACAGTCATTGGGGTTTTTTTTCCCATTCACAGTATCACTTTGCTTCCAGTTCTTCTATGAGGTAAAATGACAGTTGTATTTTTCCTCAGCTCGTAACTCTGTCATTCTTTTTTCCTTTATTAGGTGGATTCTAAAAATGCTTAGAGTTCATCCTAACTTATTACACCATTCTTCATATCACAAACAGCATGGCATTATTTCTCCCATCAGCAAAGTTAATTTCTTCCTGATATAACCAAAAGCAATTCCCTGCAGATTTAGTGAGACTATGGTATCCATTAGTGCCAAGTCAGGGTAAATGCAGCTTTTGATAAAAAAGATAGATGAAGACTGCAAAAAGAAAACAATGTGAAGCATACTGCAAGCAGAGATAGTAACAATTAGTAAGCAATATGGACTGTCATGAATAAAGAGTGAGTTAGTATTTGGTTCAATCCTGTTATCATCTATGATAAACAGTCCAACTCTAGAATAAGTAGATCAGTTCAGCTTTTAGATAGAGTATACTGGTGAAGAGGTTTAATAGAATCTGAAAGACTGGAAATGGCTGGCAGCCACAGCTTCCTTTTCAAAATTCAGAGCAAATGAAATGTTCCTTGAAGAAAGTGAAAGAAACATTCCCTGAATTATGTGAAGCTCCATATTATGAAAAGTTTTATTTTGTCTATCACATCTTCCTGGTACAAACTTTGAGAAATGGGTTACCGCCAAAGGAAGGAGGTGAAAATGAAGCCTTTTTGATAACTAGTGGAAGGCTTTTGTACACTTGGTGAAAGAAATACATATAGATATAAATAAAACTACTGGGGAGAGGGAAGCAGAAGCTTAAATGTTTTGGTTGCGGTAGGCAGAGAAAGATGGAAATTACTTCAGTAAGATACTCAGGAAAGTCACAAGTTATTGTAGATTGTGGATTAAAAGAAGGAAGAGGGAACGTAGTATAGCATGGTTAAGGTCAGCTGTTCCTGCAAGAATGCTTCCAAAAATTCAGCTAAAAATGAATGCATTCATCTTACTTCTTTCTCTTTTGACAAGAGATGAGGAAATTGAAGATGAAGAACTGAGGTTGGCAACAACTGCTAACTGTTTTGTGCAAGAAGTTGGGAGAGCTTCTGAACTTAGAAAAAGGATAGAAGATGGAAAGAAAATAATTAACAAATAAGAAGCATTTGTCTTAAGCTTCTATTTGCATTACTCCTACCTCTCTAATTACTAAAAGCAGGCAGGTAGGTAATTTTCCTGTCCAGTTATTCACAGGTGGGCCTACGCACATTATGCAGAGACCCAAATGTGTTATGTACAGCATCAGCAACAGAGAAAAACAAGGCAACTAGTACCAAAGCACTCTCTTTCACTCCACAGATGTTCCTGAACAATATCTGTGGTTTGAAATTGTATCAGTCCCCACCTAGATATTCACGTTCCAGTGAATAAAAAGTCAGAGCAAAGTCAGCCTAGAAAGCCAAAGCTTTTTTTGCTTTGCAACCAAAACTTTAAAAATAATGAATTTCATATGATTTTCAGCAAAGTGGGCCCAAGTTAATTCAAAACATTTGTGAACCCTAACAACCCTTTTAACAAACACAGTTAAATTTGTTAAGAAACCTAAAAGCAGGCAAGTTTCACATGATTTATTAGCAAAATTTTGGCCCAATCTCAAATACTACATCATGGTTCACTTAGCAGCAGTGACAGTAAGAGGCATAAAACATCAGGGTTTCACTGTAGTGTGGGGCTCTCCTGTACTCCTCAGAGTTTCCCCGTTTTTACAAACAAACTCAAATTTAGTAGCAAATTTTTAAGTTATGCTCTTTCCTTGATCTTCAACCACATCTTTTTATCTCCTCAGTTTCAGCACAATATAAGGTATTTACTCCTGGAAATGTCACAAGTCTTATCTCTTGAGATTTCTAGACCAGCCTAAAAGCTCTAGCATTTTAGACCATTTAGAGAAGCATCCTTATCAAAACTGAATAGATAGCTGACAGTTCTTTCAGGTTAGTCTTCATTAATTTGTTTTCCCAGATTTTTTCTTGCTGTTGAATCTGGGAGTATTTCCCAGTCACATTTTAGGTACTATTCCAAGGGTGAAGCTTAAAAGTTACCACTAGATCCAGTTGTTCAAAATACACACTTGTATGTATTGTGCTACTAAAATGTACCTTTGCATATGCAAGATATATGTAGGTGATTCATACTGGCAGGAGTAATTTTAAAAAATAACTTGTTACTGTGATTTCTGTACCAGACCTTGAGAATTTCTCATGGTGTTGTTTAGAGACTTCTGAGGATTCTGTAAGGTAGTGAGCATACTGTAGGATAAAAAATGAGGCATAAGAGATAACTGGGCCCATGTGAAAGACAGATGTTCATGCACAAAAGATAGACTTTCCATCAATATTAATATTTTCCTTAGAGTTAATTGTGAGGTGTTGTTCAGTTTTGTTGTTGATAATAGTGAGGTCTTTGACTTTTGAGTGAATGTTTTTTTAATTGAAGAACATAGTGCCTTTCCAGTGTTCAAATGGTTCTTTCAAGAAACATCTCAATTCTGTTTGAAGGATTGCTATTCTCCAGTGATTAGATGTGGCATTCATGTCTCTATAAGTTGTAAAAAATTGATTACAGTGCAATACAGTGCTGGACTGCTTTATGTCTGAAATGCATAAATATTTCTGTCATGCTGGTGTAATAAAATTGTCTTTCAAGTCTTTTGACTACCCGTCAGCCTCACTGAAAACATTTCAAACCATAGGCCATTTTCAGACAATTTGACAGACAGGTAGCAGCTCTAAGGGTAAGCTTCATGAAGAACTGGTAGCTGGATGTAGGTCAAAGACACAAAATAGTGCCTGAAGGATGACATCAAAGTGACCCAGTTCCCTCTGACCAGGCAAGAAGTACGTTGGTGCTGTCCCATTAATATTTAGGATACATAAGGAATAGTAGATAGAAGTTTGAAGATAAAGTTGGAAATTAAAGTACTGTGAGGCTGAGGGAGAAACATTGCCCTTTTACAGTATAAGTATTCTTATACACATATTGTTGTCCTACAGACATTGCTTCTTTCTTCAGTTATCTTTGGCTAGCTCTCCTTCATCAGCTAGGGATGACTGCAGGCAAGGAGAGTCCCCAGACTGATGACACCACGGGGTGTCATACAGAAAACAAGAGATGAAAGAAAATAGATGATTGCTTAGATTATTCTAAGCCCTAGTGTATGTGAGCTCCAATTACCCAGATAATCACGTTAGGAAGTAGTCTTTATATCATAATTACAGGCTGAATGTTTCCCAGTCTTTATCTGTTACATGTATTTGTGTCTGGACTCATTATCAGTCAGATCTTACATTCTCTCAGAGCCTTCAGCACCACCACAATGGCAGAGCATCCCATACCATGCACAGAGAACTGCAGCAAACTGAAACCAAGCCATTTCCTCAAGTTTTTGCACAAAGGTTTGCTCTCCAAGTCCCAAACTAAGCACTTGAATCACAAAATTATGCACTTCATGTAAGTGCTCCAGTTATGTCCCTGAAGTTAAGTAGAATGATTCTGAGCCACTGTGAAAATGCTTCATTTTAACACGTATAAAAAATCAGTGCATATGAAAGAGGGAGCAGCCAACCCCATATTGACCACATCTGTGGTAGCTAGACCCTACCTTTGGTTCACATCACTCCATATTCCCTTATCATTGGGTCTCACTGCAGAGCTTATTACACTGTGAGGACAAGTGAGGTTCTGGAGAGAGCACTGGAGGGTTTTCTGGCTATCAGTCAATGAGGAGGTTAGAACTTCAAATATTTGCTAATTAGATCTTGCATACTGGCTGGAGTTTGCTTGAGTTTAATTATAAACTGTTAGCACTGTTAGTTCTCCACTCCTAAAAATTGGCCAAACTTCAGGTAAAAAGGGGAAACAACCTGAGCAAAAGGGCAATTTATACTTTATAGGTATTAAAACTGAATAAATGTTAATAAGCCACTGCCAAAGAAGTATGCAAACATAGTGATTGCCCTTGAAATCCAATCTGTTACACTTAAAACAGAGGAAACAAGTGTATTGGGTTTGCGTGGCAAGGTTTTGGTAGCGGGGGGGCTATAGGGGTGGATTCTGTGAGAAGCTGCTAGAAGCTTCCCTTATGTCCAATAGAGCCAATGCCAGCTGGCTCCAAGATGGACCTGCCACTGGCCAAGGCTAAGCCAATCGGTGATGGTGGTAGCACCTCTGTGGGAACACAGCTCGGCGCGGGCAGCGGCAGCGGCATGTCCAGCAGAGGCAAGGGCGGGAAGGGGCTCAGCAAGGGGGGCGCCAAGCACCACCGCAAGGTGCTGCACGACAACATCCAGGGCATCACCAAGCCAGCCATCCACTGCCTGGCTCGGCGCGGCGACGTGAAGCGCATCTCGGGGCTCATCTACGAGGAGACGCGCGGCATGCTGAAGGTCTTCCTGGAGAACATGATCCGCGACGCCGTCACCTACACCGAGCACACCAAGAGGAAGACAGTCACGGCCATGGACATGGTCTACGCCCTCAAGCGCCAGGGACGCACCCTCTACGGCTTCGGCGGCTAAAGCTTTCCGCCCCCGGACCATCTCGAGAACCCAAAGGCTCTTCTAAGAGCCAAAAAA
This sequence comes from Aptenodytes forsteri, assembly GCF_000699145.1. Lineage (NCBI taxonomy): Eukaryota > Metazoa > Chordata > Aves > Sphenisciformes > Spheniscidae > Aptenodytes > Aptenodytes forsteri. Next base: position 147,213 of record NW_008794744.1, on the reverse strand, counting down.
AATTTGGGGAAGAGTGGCTGGAAAGCTGCCTGGCGGAAAAGGACCTGGGGGTGCTGGTCGA
>NW_008794744.1:146413-146693 GCF_000699145.1 Aptenodytes forsteri | reverse complement strand
CCATGGGAGGGACCCCACGCTGGAGCAGGGGAAGAGTGTGAGGAGTCCTCCCCTGAGGAGGGGAGGCGGTAGAGGAAATCGTGAGTATTAAGCCTGATGAGAAAAAGGGAGGGGTAGGGGGAAGGTGGTTTTAAGATTTGGTTCTATTTCTCATTATCCTACTCTGATTTGATTGGTAACAAATCAAATTAATTCTTGTCCCCAAGTTGAGTCTGTTTTGCCCGTGACGGTAATTGGCGAGTGATCTCTCCCTGTCCTTATCTTGACCCATGAGCCTTTC
>NW_008794744.1:134086-146099 GCF_000699145.1 Aptenodytes forsteri | reverse complement strand
CTGTCTCCCGTGGGAGGGACCCCACGCTGGAGCAGGGGAAGAGTGTGAGGAGTCCTCCCCCTGAGGAGGAAGGAGCAGCAGAGACAACATGTGATGAACTGACCTCAACCCCTAGTCCCTGTCCCTCTGTGCCGCTGGAGGGGAGGAGGTAGAGAAAATCGTGAGTAAAGTTAAGCCTGAGAAAAAGGGAGGGGTAGGGGGAAGGTGGTTTTAAGATTTGGTTCTATTTCTCATTATCCTACTCTGATTTGATTGGTAACAAATCAAATTAATTCTTGTCCCCAAGTTGAGTCTGTTTTGCCCGTGACGGTAATTGGCGAGTGATCTCTCCCTGTCCTTATCTCGACCCACGAGCTTTTCGTTATATTTTTCTCTCCCCTGTCCAGCTGAGGAAGGGGAGTGATAGAGCAGCTTTGGAGGGACCCTGGAATCCAACCAAGGTCAACCCATCACAACAAGGGAGGGCCTCATGGAAAACTTCTACTGTGGGCTAATAGCACATCTAGGTTTTGTAGAGGTTGGAGAGTTAAAGCAGTGCCCTTGGAGCAATTCCATGACCCATAAGGAAGTATTTGCTGTGTTTCCCTATCGCTCCTATTTTTTTCTTTCTTCTTAGCCATCATCTCTTTGTAGTACAGCATCATCTCTTTCCCTGCTCCTCTAACATCTGTCACAGTCATGCCTTCAAATCAGTCAGCCTTTAAAAACATATTCATTTTCTACCTCCCTTCTGCCCTCCCTCCCCAGTCTCTCTAATTCTTCAGCTAATTCTTCGGTTAATTCTTCAGCTAATTCTGAATTCAGGTAAGTGCCAGGGCAGTTTCTCATGCCTTGAGAACAGCAAGCGATGCCCTGAAGTACTTTCTGCAAGATGAAAAGGAGAAATCTAGTAACATAACAAACTCCTGCAATCATACAGACAGGAATAGGCAGTCTCTGGATATGATTTTCTTTTGCTCATCAAAATGTGGATTTATTGTTTCTACCTATCAATTTTAGGTGGTGGACTTATTATGGAAATGTACATTCTTGTTACTAGATTTGTTGAGAGTACTTTTTGCTTCACAAAAATCTCATTGTCTTTGACTTACAAAAGCAAGCTGCATACTTCCTATGAAATGAACACATCTCAACAGGTATCATATTTTGCACATTTGCAACCTGAATGTTCTTCATAAACACACATATACACGTATACATACATACATGTATGTATTTTATTTTTCAAAAAAATTCTAAATATGCAGATTTTCCCTAGTTTTATCATAATAAGACACTTCTCTGGATTCCTCTGGTGGCTTTTTTCCCCAGCTTTGATTCCCATAAAATTTTCTACTAAATGCTTGAGTCGTCATCACTCAACTCACAGTTTGTCTGATTATCATTCATGCACAAAGCCACGGCAAAAGTCGAAACAAAATAAAACTTTAATCCTTAACTGTTGATAAACAAATGACACAGTATATTACACAGATGCAACTGCATGTTCAAAGGGCAAATAAAACATAATTTTGTTTCTATTAAGCAGTTATTACTATTAAGTGAATACTGACTGTTGTGTTAACAGAAATGAACGACACAGTCCAGCAAAGCCAAAAGCTGGGGTGGTAATCACAGCGCACAAAGCACTATTGTGATTCAAACAACTCTTCTCACCAGATCTTCTTGAAAACCTGTGTGCTTCTGTTCCACTGTACTTCTGAACCTATTTACAGTTTCTTGCATATGCCAAATGTCTTAAATGGGGGGTTCATGTTATTTGAGGCCTAAGATACATGAGTATTTCTTTTACAGGAGTTCCTACATAAATTGCATCTTCCCTATCAGAGTCTGCTTGCTCTTCCCTACTCCCTTCATCATTCTGGCTGAGCTGTTTGGGTGGCTACATGGTCAATTGTACAGGCAGCTGATCTAATTGAAGAATAAATTTTCTTTTTTGGTTCCTTCTCCAGTTTACTCATGTTTCCTGTATGGCCATACAAGTACCTGTCCAGCTTACTGAAGGGGACAGGTGAGATGTGAACAGAGAACCAAGAAAGCGGCAGCAGAACAAACTTAAACAGGGTGATCACCAAATGTCTACTCACAGTTCAATGACGCACATTATCTGAATACTTCTTTTCAAGGAACAATAGTTGTGAGAAGTGTGTCAAATATGGCACACTCAAAAATACAGTAGACTATAGTTTGCAGCTGGAGGTTGGTTTTTCATGAGAGTTTTTGTATTGCTTACTATGAATAGCTCATGACATTTCCCAAAGATAATTTCTAACCCAAATGGGAAATTTAGATCTTGGGAAATGATGCTGTTATTTCTTGAAAAACTGAGTGTTTCTTATGGAGTCAGTTCTCAAAAAAATGGCTTGAATTAGAAACTTCTTGTCGGTTCTATTTATTGGTACCAGATGAGTTCCAATGCATTGGAGTAACATTTGATGTGTAAGCAGTCCTGTTATTACAACTTGTAAAGAAACCATCAGGCCTTACTTGGCTTGACAGAACATACCTGATGGGATCTGGAGACTTAATAAACAAAACAGTTGTGGTGGAAAAGCTCCACAAATGGAGTCTTGGAGACCGTGCATGCAGCTTACACAACTCAGCAACAGAGAAGATAATGGCTCCAGCATATAAGCTATATATAAATATTTGAATATATCCAGTCTGTGGAATAAATTATAGAGCTGTTAGTGCTGTTGCAAAGTGAGGATTCAGTTGGATGCAAATGCTGCTTTTTGCAAGCACTTCCATACCTGCAGAGGAGAAAAAAGGGAGTGGACAGTAGCACACAGTGGATGAAGAGAATATGCTGTTTATAAGCCTTCACTGGTTGTGTGAATCCTGTGCCCAGGAATGCCTGGGCTTGGACAGAAAGGCAAGCTGTGGAGAGGAGGGGCCATTTGCAAGCAGTTTAAGTCAGCGCCTGTAAAAAAGAATGTCAGCACCTATTTTCCTGACTGGCCTCACATAAGCCAAGGATGACCTGGAGATTTTCATGCTCAGGACAGAAGTCCTGGCTCCTCTCTGTATCCTCAAACACTATTTTTGAACAGTTTTGAACAAGCTCTAAAGGCCATAACTCACACAAAGGCTGAAGTTTTAAGGGGGCAATTACACACGACTGTAAATTGTTTTAAATCCTTTATCTGGTGTTCAGGATGAGTCTATGCCATCATGAAGGCACAGAGCACCTTCATAACCTAGAGGCAACATCAAAGAAATGGCCAAAGAAATGTGGAGACTTCACCAGATCCTGGCAAAACTAGTATGTTGCAATTTGAAATGTTCCCACATAGTCCACGTTTAATTGTTTATGTAACAGAACTTCCAGAAACAACAATTATGTGCTAGGAGATAATTGCTTATGATTAGCCTGGAGAAGAGTATTTCAACTTCGTGTTCAATATGGCATTACTTAACTAAAGGATAATATGAAATGGGAATATACTTCTGTCACGCTTTCTGAGAAATCAGAAAATCAGTGTTTGTTGGCTTATACATATAGATCTAAGGCACATGAAGTTTTCTTCTTCCACGTATGCCATCATCTTTAATGCATCAATATTTTTAAAAAATACCAAAACAAAGACATTTCTCTAAATTATGAACAACACTTAAAATTGCATATCAATCAAAGTGAATTAGATCTTATTAATAGATTAAATCTCATAATAATAATGCTGTTTAGAAGAATTAACACTGAGTTTTCTTTCAAGCTTTCTTCAACTTAGATGCCTTAGGTCCCTTAGCTCCTGAATTGGTACCCTAATTTTCAGAAGAATTGATCATCTGAGTCTCTTACTTTGCTGCCCAAATATAGATTTCCATCAAAAAACTTTTAAGCTTTCTTTATAAGTTACAAAGCTAATGAGAAAGCTGAGTATACAGAATTCTGACTAGAAGTTAACTGTCATTTTAAAGATCCCTCAATTTCCTTTTTAGTTTGGCCAGAATTATAACAGAAATGTTCACAGGAAAAATTTATAGGACTTTAACAGAATTTTTGACGTGCTTTGCCACTTTGTTGCAGAGAGAGAGGAGCATGGGTTGGAGGGGGAGGAAGTCAATTCCTACCGCTCACGCAGAAGGTCATTGAGACCTCATGCCAACCTTGGAGCAGGGACGAGGTGGGACAATGGAGCAGGGCTGGGCAGGGCTATACCAGGAGGCAAAAGGCAAATAATGTGAATAATGGCACTGCTGTAATAGTGTGATGGCCTGATCTTATGGGTATCATTTGGCACAGTGTGCAATAACACACATCACAATATACTTCCTATGCCAGGTGCAGAAGAGGCTGGTGCCACCGTTTGAGCTAGAAAGCCTGACTGTGAGTTGTGAGTGGGAAAGCAGCTCTTTTGTGGTGGAGAATGACAAATTACAAGGAGAGCACACACCGAGCTGTTGGGAGAAGTGTGGTGTAGAGATCCAGTGTCTCATCACAGAAATACCTGCCCAGCTGTGTGAGAGGAGGCACAAGTGCTTATTTTTGTAGAACTTGATCTTTAATTAGGAAAAATTATATAAAATAAGCTGCTTTAACTTATAGTATTATTTTGCCTTGTGTTTCTAGAACTGTTTTTAATATTAGGAGCTTTATCTTACGCAAAATTTAAAAACAAAGAATGTTTTAACTTCCTTTACAAATCGTCAAAGTTTTGCAGGATAATAGAAGATTGTATGTGTTTAATAACGTGTAGTTGATGCCTTTCTCAAGACAGAAGATGCTTTTCTCTCCCACAGATATAGTATTATTTTGCCTTGTGTTTCTAGAACTGTTTTTAATATTAGGAGCTTTATCTTACGCAAAATTTAAAAACAAAGAATGTTTTAACTTCCTTTACAAATCGTCAAAGTTTTGCAGGATAATAGAAGATTGTATGTGTTTAATAACGTGTAGTTGATGCCTTTCTCAAGACAGAAGATGCTTTTCTCTCCCACAGATATAGAAATTTCAGCAGTTGAAACAAGGTTAAAGTGTTAAAGTAGACTACTCAGAAATACTCAGTAAAGAATAATGCCTTTGTCTGTGACTTTTTTAACTTAGTAGAAGTCATGCAAAGAACAAACTAGAGAACTCCCCTCCACATAGAACAGAAACCAAACAATTTATCACAAAAGAAGTTATCCCTAAACATCTGAAAGATATCTTCAGTATCAAATATGAAAGAATTGGGTATGTTTTTAAAATTCTCAAAGAAATACTGGGTCATGCTTAAGTGTTTTCTTCTGTCTGCTTCAGGGGCTGTTGCTAACAACTCTTACACAAGGCCTTATCTGTTGTTCATTTTCAGTGTTGCATTTCCTTAAAAATAATGGTATATCATGATGAAATAATATGAATGGCAGATGTCAAGACCATTGAAAATAATGATATGATAACATTCCTGAGAAACAAAAGCAAAGTAGCTGGAGAGTTTAAAATCCAACTACTTTTTATTTTAGCCTAGACCTTTGAATTGGGATTGCTATTTAAAGTAGAAGTCAATGCAATCTGAGTAAAGGCCAGATCTTTTTCACCGTCATTCAAAACTAAGTGTTACTTTACACCACCACTAAACCTCACTGATTAGATAGATAAGCACGATGAGGAAGGAGTGACAGAATCCAAACCTGGTCCTTGAACAGTTCCCACAAGGTTTGTGTGCCAGGTTCACTTATCTAGTCACACAAATAACCCTAAGCTACTGTTAATATCAGATGCTTTCATAAAGCAATATCCAGTCCCATTGTTTTAATGTAAATATATTCATATAAACAGTGATATTTAAAATATATAGCACATATCTTTTTCTTTTTCTAGTGTTTAAATAAAACCAGTGTCTTTTTTTTCACATTCCCAGACTTTGTGCTTTCAGAGATAATGTATTGTACACATTCTTGTCCTTTTTCCAGACAATACAACCCTGTGACAACAACAAAGCTGGGAACTCTACCAGGCTTTCTGAGCCAGACATATTGCCACCCATTACTAATAGTTGGGATGGTGTTTCCCGTAGTCCTGAAATAAAAATCTGAAAGCAATAGTGCTATTTTTTCCAGAAGGATAGACAAAATTAGGAATTAACACAGACTCTGGATCTTGCAAGTGACATTGATAGGGCACTTTTACCATACATGTTTGGGAAAAGAAAAGCTCCAAGACAAACTGATAATGAAGCTCTCATCTCTGAAATATGAAGTGTTTCACAATGCCTAGCATCTTCCCGTTCCCCTTAGCTACAGACTTCTGTCTCCCTGAACTGACTTGCTTCCCACCTCACTCCCCTTCACCCATTTCCCCATCCCACCTCTTATCATGTCCATTTACTTTCTCCTTGTGCATGTGTCCCTATCCTTCTTCATTGTTTATTCATTCATTCCCCAACCCTATCACCCCTTTTCAACAATATAGTCTTTCCTTTCTCGTTTCTGAAGTTGCCATAATTCCCAAGCTTTTAACATTTAGAGGCATGACGATCCTCTCTCTTTCTCACTAATACTGATTACAGGGGTCCACTGCCCCAAACAAGGTGGCAATAGGTGATCATATGATCACAGAGCATTTCGGGCTGGAAAGGTCTCATGTCCATCCTCCCGCTCACAGCAGGCCCATCTCTGAGATCAGATTGGGTTGCTCCAGGCTCTGCCTAGTCATGTCTGGAAAACCTCTAAGGACAGAGACCATGCAGCCTCTCTGAGCAACCTGCTCCACTGCCTGTTTCTCCTCATGGGGAAAAACGTTTCCTTATATCCGCTCTGAAGCTCTCTTCTTTCAACTTATACCTGTTGTCTCGCATTGTCCTGCCCTGCACCACTGTGAAGAGCCTGGCCCCATCTACTCCATGTCATCCCCATAGGCCCTGGGGGGCTGCTGTCATATCCTCTGAAGCTGTGTCTTCCCTAGGCTGAACCAGTCCTGGTTCCTCAGCCTCTGCTGACAGGGAAAGTCCTCCAGCCCCCTCCATCCTGGAGACCCTTCAGGGCCTTTTCCACAGAGTTGCTCCCCAAGCAGGCAGTCTCCAGCCTGTGTCATTGAAAGGGATTCATGCATGCCAGGGGTAGGACTTGCAGTCTGTCCCTGCTGAATTTCACAAGGGTCCTGTCAATCCACCCTCTGGCCTGTCCACATGGTGGTGCAGGGACATGCTGGGGTGGATGATGCTCATAACAGAAGGAGCAAGAGAAGCCAACACCGATGGAGAGCAGAAGGACCTTCAGGGCAAGCATGACAGCAGCCTGCCTAACGTCTGAGATACAGAAAGGTACAGAATACCAACATTTTTCTTGTAGATACCCGTCAATCAAAGACTGAAACTCCAGAGACAAAGCCAAAATACCACTGCTTAGACAGATGAGATGGCATCAGAGCTGCAGTGTGCCCTGCAGGATTTGTCAGCACTGTCCGCATTCAGACCTAGTCAGACCCATTCAGATGTCCAGGAGACAGGGTAGTCAATTGGTGCCATTCTGCAGGGGATGTGCACACCCTCTGGGAAGACATAGACAAAGCCACGCAACCAGTGCAGATTTAGGGCCCAGCGTATGACAGAGATCAAAGGGATGCTGGCAACATTCAAAGCCTTATGCAAATATCCAAATGTTTAGCTAATTTGAAATACTCACTTGGAGAAAACATCTGGAAACTGACATCAGTGCCCTGTTCCCAATAAATTATTAGCTAAGCAAAAAAAAAAAAAAAAAAAAATCAGTGGCTATTTTTTGAATGTGTGCGGTAAAAGCACCACTGGCAGGTTCTAGGGAGGTATTTTGGAAGAAAGGAGGGGTTCGTCAGTCATTTAGAGCCAGAGCTTGCGTTAGCACAGCTGTCCTAATTGTGCTTTTCCTATGTATGCAAAGAGTCTCATCCCTTTCCAGATACAAGAATGACTTGTTTGTACTTTATTTATTTTGTAATCACAGATTTCAAAATACATACCATAAAGATGAGCAAGTCATGTAAACATCCCACTAGGCTCAAAATTGAAAACATGAAAATAAAACAAATATAGACAATGGGATATAATCCTTCATGTCTTCAATAACAATTCCAAGTACAGCGTCATCTGTTCATGTCAAGATAAGGTTAATTTGATCTTATGACCAATTTGATCAAAGCTTCATGTACCAAAATGTTTGTGTGCATATTTATATTTCTATTTATCAAATTTCCGTACTTTGTTCATGGCATTGTGCCTAGCTTTAAAGTAATTAAAAGTCACTAGTTAGTATTATTAGTCCATTGGCCATCTAGTGAAGGAAATACTTCTCAAAGAGAAAGTTGCTGTGAAAGCTCTGATACATAATTATTTTAATGTTAATTTGTGTTATATTTTATCAGTTATTCTATATAATATTTATGTGTTTTTATAAATGCATTGTATTGTTATAAATTTAATTATTATATACATTCTAATACAAGATATGCATAAAGCTTTTTAAGTTAAGTGTTTCTGTACAAATACTACCCAAAATTACTTATTCTTAATCAAAAATTAAAATCTGGACATTCATATGGATAAGAACATCTAGAGTTACATTGGCCTGGATACTTTCAGAGTTTTGGGAAGGATGTAAAGTAACAAACAACACCCTAAAGACTATGGTCCCATTACCATATATAATTTAGCAACCTAGATTTATATTTTCAGATCCTACCCAGGCATACATATGCTTTTGAAAATCTGGCTGAACACCTAAATTCCACCAAAAATTTGGACTACTGCATCACTTCTATTTCCAAAGCTCTTGCAAGCTTCTAAACCATTTATGGGCAGATTTTCAAAAGCTATTTAAATGGTTAGGGATGCCCAGCAAGCGTCTAATCAGATTTTGAGAAGTACTTAAATGGATCATGCACCCGACACCCTTTCAAAATTCAACATTCAAGGGTATTTTTAAAAAAGAAACAAAGACAGCTTTGCCTGGGATTTGGCAGAAACTTACCTCTGAGCAACACAGCCTATTTCTGCCAACTGCTGAAGCACTCTGGCTGTTGGCACAGTTGGATGGGAAGCACTATGCAAAATGGTTACTAGTTTGATTCAGTAGGTCAAGGGCTGTATTTCTATGGACCAGGAAGAAGAAAGAGTCTGCAGAAGTCACGATCCCCATCTAACTTCTAGACTCCTACATCTTCAACACCTAAAAATTTTGCCTGGACTGACTTATTATTATTATTATTATTATTATTTCACTGTACTGGCCAGAAGTAAGGAGTTAAGAGATATAAAAGAAAAGGTGGCAGGAGGGGGCTGGGAACCCTGCTTCTGCTCCCCCTCAACGTACCAAAGCCCAGCAAGGACAGATCACGTAAAAGGAACCGCATTAGGAAGCTCAGAGAGGTGGACAGTGTGCTCCTTCCCCCACAGGAGACAGATCCTAAACAGCACTAGTTAGCTAGCCCTTAAAAGCTGCTGGCACTACTATCCTGAGCTGCACTCCACAGGCATTAGTCCTTCTGACTGATGTGAAGCTCCCAATGCAATCTCTTGCCCTCAACGTGGTGTGAAGTTATTTGAGGGCCTATTCATCTGTTTTCTATTGTTTTCTGTTTATGTAACAGGTAACTAATGAACACCTTGCAAAGGCTCAATGAGACTCAAAGCTCTTTCTGAGAGGCAGAAGCTTCTCCCAAGAAAAGTCCATGTTACTGTTTTAGAAATTATTTTGCAGTGATGATAATTGCTCTCTGAAGACTGAGCTATATAGGGCCAACAACAGAAATACTGAGGGCTCTCTAAAGGGGTTCCTAGAGGAGTTTCCACTCTCCCCATCTATCACATAACATTTATTTAGTTTACCATCAGACCTGGTTACACGCCTCGCAATCCAAGTAGCTTTGGGATTCCCTGTCAGCTGGGATAGGATGGACAGAAAAATCCCTTGCACAGAAGCGTCTATTGGCCACCTGGCCCACCTGAGAAAATCAAAGCAGGACAATTGAGGGAAAATAAGTAACTGCTTCTTTGTCTTATTTCCCAGTCATTCGGGAAGCCAAGGAAGATTTTAGGAAATTGCATAACATTTTTACGTAATGCTCCACAACACCTTTTCCTTGATGTTATATAGATCCTCTCTTACTGTTCAGTCTATTGGATGCTCAAGGATGAAAATGGACATGTACCAGAGATGCTGCTGGATCCGTTGAATAGATCTTAGTTTATAACTATGAGAGAATATAGTACAAAATGCCTGCTGTCCCACATTATAACTCTCCAAGAGATGAAAGACTTCATTTTTTTCCAGAAAAAGGACTACTCTGTTTGGGGGAAGGTTGGGAGGGATGACATAAATCATAAATTAAGCTAGAAAGTACTTGCATCTTTTCCACAAGAAAAAGTGATTTAACAAAGAGCTTCGGTAAGGCCCGAGGGCCTACGTGCGAGCTGAAATGAGGCTCTTGGGCCCATTGGTAGAGGGTGTGGGTGTGGGTCCCAGGTGAGGCTGATCGGGGCCTTAGGACATGTTAGAGTCCTCAGGGTCCTGATAGTTTTCTCACAGCTTATGGTATTTCCATTTCAAGTTAATAGCAATATTTCATTCCACTTTTAATATATTTATTCAGTTACTATTTTTTATTGGTATAATCAAGAAATTATGCAGAATTTTAGCACCAGAAAATGGATCATTAATTCACAGTTTAGTAAATTAAAGAAACAAGATGAGAAAAATGTCCTTTATTTCCTCTGGGAAGAGGAAAAGGGAACAAAGGACACTCACGCGACCTGGGGGTTAGACCAGTGGTCTCTGAAGTGTGGTGCACACAGCCCAGGGTATGTGCAAGACAAGTCATTGAGGTGTGGGAAGAAAATATTTTTTGTACCATTAATAAGTAAAATAAAATAAACGAAAATAATTTTTTAATAGTGTTTATTTCATCCTTATCCATTTTATATTTCTATTTTGTCTATGTTCTATAAAGTACATAATGGGAACAAATTGTCATTTATTGTGACTTGTCTGATAACAATAGCCGTAGTGAGGCTGACCTGATCACAACAAAACCCTTCTGTATCTGATTCTTCTTCCCTTCATAACAATGCAGGTTAGGAGTGAACTGATGAAAATCTGGGGCATTTCAGTAATGCCAAAAAAATCAGCGTAAGGGAAAAAACCTAACCTGAAAATGTATCATTTCCAGCTGAGTCTAGGAATAGATAGGATAGCATTTAGAATATGGCTGGTCTTGAGCTCATGCAAATTTTTTAACTAAGGAGCAAGTAGTCCAGCACAAAGCACAAGACAACCTCAGAAATACAATTGTTGGAAATGGTTGCTTGCATAATTTCTCCAAGGGGTCAGAGAGAAGTTTCCAGCTCACCACCCCCGAGAACAAACTGCAAGAAGAGTGGGGTTTTTCCCAGTATGAGTCATCTTGAGGGGAAATTGTTTGCATCACTTGCCACTTCATTTTTCTTCATGAGATGGCCTGGGTTGGAAGCAGCTCCATGTGAAAGACATTTAATGTTGCCTCTTTTAGAAAGTTTTTTTAGGGGGGGTGTAGAGGGAGTGTTAGGTCTTGTGGACCACTCCAAAATAATCCCCAGCATGAATACTGACGGGACTTTCTGCTCTTCCAGTTCAGATTTTCTCTAAGAATCCAAAATCTACCATTTATTATGTATTTTCCCTTTAAAACTGAGTCTTGGACAATGACAGAAGAGTTTCTATGCTTGTCATGTCATGACATTGTTCTAGCTTTTGCCCTTTACCAGGACATGGTGAAGAAGCTTGAACAGGTCATTTTTTGAAGACATATGCCATGAAGTTACTGTAAATCAGATGCTGTTGGCAGTGTTATTTTTCTGTCATCCTACAACAACTTGTCCTGGTTTTGACTGGGATAGAGTTAATTTTCTTCCTAGTAGCTGGAATAGTGCTGTGTTTTGGATTTAGGATGAGAATAATGTTGATAACACACCGATGTTTTAGTTGTTGCTAAGTAGTGCTCACACTAGTCAAGGACTTTTCAGTTTCTCATGTCGGGCCAGTGAGAAGCTGGGAGGGGGCACAGCCAGGACAGCTGACCCAA
>NW_008794744.1:126999-133931 GCF_000699145.1 Aptenodytes forsteri | reverse complement strand
ATCATCATCATCATCATCATCATCATCATTATTATTATTATTATTATTATTTTCCCTTCCTTTTCTGTCCTATTAAACTGTCTTTATCTCAACCCATGAATTTTTTTTTTTTCCCCGATTCTCTCCCCCATCCCACTGACGATGATGGTGGGGAGTGAGCGAATAGCTGTGTGGTGTTTAGCTGCCTGTTGGGTTAAACCACAGCACAACCTAAGAAATACAACTGGTATCTAAAATCTGGCATTTTTTTCTGCTAAAATTGTTATGAACGGATGCCTAATCCAAAGCTCAAATGAGTTCAAAGTGGCTCACTTGACTTGGAGATCAGACACAAAAACTTCCCTTAAAATGACTAAACTGATGAGCTCAGCTAAGAAGTTTTGTGTCGTAAAGACTTTATAAAACGGTTTGACTAAAAATTTCAGTTTTTCCTCCTGGGGTTTATTGCTTTTATTGCTTTTGATCTTCTTGGTCATTTTGGCAGGTTTTCTCTCTTAGAATAATCAGATCTTTCCCTCAATCGTCAGAGATCAGCAGCTTATTTTGCACACTCATTTTCACTTTTCTGTGTTGCATTTGCCAGAACATCTGATGCCTTTGTGGTACTCTCAGGCAGCACTGTTGAAAATGATGACTTCAGCTGACACTGCACGCGGATTTGAGGTCTGAGTTCCATGTTCGCTTAAGAGAGTTGGTGATCCATATTTTTTTATTTTAAATAACTGTCTATACGTATATCCCATCTTTTTCAGAAATCTGAAATAAGCACCATTCGGGTGGCCAGAGCATTCCCTGGAGCTGTAAAAGACTCCAGCTGAGTCTCCTTCTACCTCATTCAGAGAGCAGAGGACTTCTGTTTTCCACATCCTTGCTTAGCAGTCATAACTCCTAGGCCATTCCAGCTGGAGAGGTCTTTTCAAGTGAACTAGTCTGCACATTTCTGCTAACAGTTTCAGGCCAATTAAGTACATTTTCCAAAAGAAAGCAGTTTTAGCTGGAAGTGTCAACTATCTATCAGTTCTGTTCATTTCATTACTAGAATTTCTTGACCGCTCAACAGATACATCAGAATCAGCAACATACAAAGTCTCTGGAAAGACTGTCCAAGTACATTGGGCTGCAGCAATGTCAGCAAGGCAATGCATAATACACCAATCCATAAGTATGAAATGAAACATGTTAAATTTGAAAAGAACATCCTAGCAGCCCTGAAAGAGCAGCTACATTTCAAGAGTGCCCTGAAAGACGAAAGCGGCTGAACAAGAGCTAGGAAAATGTAGTCAACAGATTCGGCAATGTGAAAGTCCTATTACATCATTCTCTTTGGCTGTTTACAGTCTCTGACAGGCAAGAGACTTCATGTGAAACTATTAAAAAAGTTAATAAATCTCACCATAGGGAGCGTTAGCATGATGATCAAACTAATTTTTTAGTTTATTAATGCCATCTCACTGCTATTAATGACAAGTCCTCCAAGTACCCTCAGTCATTTATTTGTGTTTTTATCCTTCTTACAAGTAGTTTTTATATCTCCACTTAATCATTACTAAGTCAACAGTATAAACTCATTGCTTTTAATATGCTTCATCAAACGATCTCTCCAATCTTCAGTGATTGCATGAGATTAGAATGGGGGCACAAAAACTGTTTTTCTGTCCCACAGGAATGTGAAAATCTTCCCATCCTAATTTGGAATGGGAAACCAAATCTCAGCAGAAATACTACTGGTGAAATATCTCTTAATTGTTTTGATGTGTTTCTATTTTGCAAAAATAAACAGTAAAAATCAATTAGAATGTTTAAACCAAAACTTCAGTTCAAAGTTATCTGCATGGTCTTTTCCTGTATTTGAACATTAAACAAATAGTTGTTGAAACTAACCTTTTCCTACAGGAAGTTGAGTTCAACAGATCAGCAGTTCCAAATGAAAAAAAGCTTTACCCAGGCCTGTCTCAGGTCAACATTTACACTCTAAATGAAACCTCCTTTCTTGGAGGTACACTGATGTAGAGAAGCAGACATGAAATGACATCAGGAAACAGTGTCAGCGTGGCTCCCACTAGTGTTGAACGGACTGTGAAGTCTGAGTTGATAATTTTGGCAGATAAGTGAAATGCACTCAGAATTAATTGAAATGGGATTTGTCACAGTATAAACAATGCAACTTTTCTCAAAGACCTTCAGCACAACTTCTAGTTACACAGCTAACAGAAATAAACCTCAAAAATCATTGTCACTCTAAACACGAAAGCTGTAGAAAGTAATCATAGGAGTCAAATAAAGCTGTTGAAATGTGTTTAAAGGTCTGGAGAAAACTCAGCTCCCTGACTCCTGGAAATGCAGCAAGAAGTTTTGCCACCCAAGACAGGATATCAATTTGACATTTTCTTTCTTCATGTTCCTGTAGAATGATTACTTATGGTGAAAGATATTAAAAACAAAATTCCTGATATCACCTCATGGTGCTGATATACCATCATATACCATCTTCATCCAATGAAGCTCTGTATGTTACCAGTAAATTTGCTCCATGTCATCATCCATTTTTTTCATATGAGAGTAGCCCCAACTATTCCTGCCAGACACAACATGTTCCCATCTTCCCTGGGATTTTTTCTTCAGTTTTGGCAAGCTCTGTTTCAGTGTTGGTCAGGAAGCATGCTTCCTTGCATGCCACTGCACAGCTGGCCTGAGCCCTTGTTCAGTGAGATGTTTAAAATACATTTTAAATTGTCAGTTGTCCCATTAGCTTCACTTGCTTGAAATTTTAAAGCTGTGTCAGTACCCAGACGAGTCCACGTTTAAGTGATTCACGGAGGAGGTAGTCAGTGGTTAGCTTTACTTTGAAAAACCGTCAAATGCATGAGATGATTAACTAATGTGACATATTGGTTTAATCTGGCTCCACAAATTACACATTCTCATATTTTAACAACTTGCTCTGATTTATTGTTGCAAACAGAATAAAGTCCAAAGTAGTACATATGAACTGTATATGTGAACGTGTATTTAGACATGTTTCAGGCTTTAAAAGGGCTAGCCACACAAAGCAGGGAACAGCTAGGAGCCATAACAATCAGCAGAGAGAGTTCAAAGACTAAAATGTGAATAATGATAAAGAACTATTTAGAATCATTTCACTAGCTACACAAATAGCCTGCAAATGAGAAATAGACCACACTACTTAAGAAACTTAGGTTTGTCTGAGTATATTCAGAAAGATTGAGGAGCTCTTGGTGCATTACCAGATGGAAGTGGCAGAACTGACAATTACATTAAAGACAGGGTGGAGGTGTACATGAAATGATTCTTCTGTGATCCAGTCATAGCATACAATGACATTGAAATACTTCTATTCCAACAGTTCCTAATTTTACATGACTACTTAAAGGACGCCTTCTTCAGTTAACAGGTCCAAGCACCTTGCATCTAAGAGCTTAAAAGTGCTGACAAGTTCTCTGAATTACTGTTGTTAATTTTCATTATATCTTGATCATCAGAGAAGCTCAAGAGGCCTGGAAGGAAGTAATATGCTGATATATAAAGGAGGTAAAAAACTAGAAAAGCTGATCTAGTTAAATGAATGGACAATCTGGTTAAGTGACATGACTTCTGAATTGTAATATTGACCCTCCGCAATTTAACATTACAATTCATAACTGAGAAGAATATAGAACATCATTACATAAGTTGTTTGCTAATAATATACAAATCGTAGGAGGCAAACATTGAGGAGGACTGATTACATGTACAGAGGGAGTACATGAGTGAGTTGTACAGCCAGAGGACAGAGTCAGTTGGGAAACTGGATGCAGACAAGCAAAAAAAATTTTTTAAAAAGGCTACATGAAATATTATGTATGTATAGGAATAGTAAAGGAAATTTGTACCTAAAAGAAGGACTCTCTGTTAGCAGCACTTAATCAAATAGAAGCCATGAATCCGAAAAGATATTTTGAGGCCATGACTATTGATTATCTGAATACAAGTTCCCAGCATGATATTGTTGCTAAAAAAGCAAAATGGGATATTTGATACACACAGGGGAAATACTGAGTAGGGACAGAGAGCTTCTGATCCCTTTATTACCTCTAAAAAAAATTAATTAGTACTGAAAAATCATGTTGATTAACTGGATGTGGCTCTGAAGAGATACAAGAATGCTTACAGGTTAAGGAAACCTGCCTCTTACAGAAAGACTTAAAAACACTTTAAGTGAACAAGCAGAGCATACTGAGGAACAGTATGATCAGCCTAAATCCCAGCAAAGGGAGCATAAATTTGACAGTGTGAAGCTCTGCAGCCAAGCACTGACAAAAGCCATGTGGCTGGATGCTTGACAAGTTCAGGATTTTTATTTCATTTTTTCCAAGAGTACAATTAACTAGGAGAGCAATCTACCATGGTCTGTTCTGTGTTGTCCATCAATGAACATTTTTAAATTAATGTTGGGCTTTTTTCTAAAAAATATGCCATGGCTAAAAAAGGAATTAATACCATAAATCCTATAACCAAGGGCAGATCTATGAAAAAAAACCTCAAACAACCCACACCTGCAAATTAAAAGCAAAAGAAAAATATGGGAACTAGACATCCTGACTTTTTCCCTTCTTAAAAATCCCGATGGAGTGAAAATTTCTCTACAGAAAATCAGAAACCATATCCTTTGAAGCAAGCCCCCAGTATGCCCAGGAGGGCCTCTCTTTCCCAATTGCTGAACATCTTCTTGAAGTGAAGCTCCTCAGCTAGCATCACAAATTGCAATCTAAAATACCAAGAACAGTCAAATACTGAAAAGTTCAGAAGAGAAGTTGTGACTCTTGCCACAGCCTGACCGGCTTTTTTCCAGAGCCTTGACAGCATGATCTTGAGCGAAACACACAAACTGATGCACAGAAGGATATGTCGGAGCCTCAACATACCCACCAGGACAGCTTCACTCTTTATTTTGTGACTCTTCAAAGACCATAAGTTTTTGCTCAGGGAAAGCTGCCAACTGATTTAAACCAAGTTACACAGCAGCTGAGCTCAAGTGATATTTCCTGCTTGAAACACAATCGTTTAAAAATAATTGATTTTTAAGAACACATTGCTATAAATATCATAGGTTAATGCATTTAATAGCTGAAAGGAACTGTCACCACCATGTCGTACAAACTCCTCCATGACAAGGCCCAAAATATTTTATTTCTCATTCAACAATTCAGTGCAATCACTTGCATCAAGCCACTTCATACAAAGTACCCAGTTCTTTTGTAATGAGAATGTATTTCTGGGCTAAAAGTGACCTTTTTTTCATTGTCTCCTGGATCTATCTATAGAAAATGCATCCACTGAGGCTAGAGGGACTTATACTAGGATCCTGTTCTCCTTCACACAACATATCTCTACTTCTTACCTGGGCTTTGTTCTAAATGACCCCAAATGCTCAGAGCAAAACTCAGGTTGAGGCTAATGAAGGAGAGCTGATTTCCTGTCAGGAGGGCTCTGTACTGCCACCCACCTTCCTGAGCACAAATTAATACTATAGGTTCCTAAACCTCCAACTTGGTGAACCTGCAGTTAGATTTCTGAGCCTATATGCCTAATACCTGTCATTTGCATGTTTCATTAACAACAAATTATTTGTTGATGAAGCATTTTCCTACTAGATTATAGGTTCACTCAACAAATGTAGATAGAATAGGGCAGAACCATAGGCAGCATACCTCAAGTGTTTAGTGAAGAGGGAAACATGAAGAATATGCCTCTGAGCTGTATTGCTGTCTTCATTTTAAAACTTTTGCCTCCTTCTCTCAGCTTTATTGAAAACTGATTAATTTCTGTAGCATGATTTCTGTAGCATGAATCTTACTGATTCATCACTCAATCTCATTTTCCTCTTCTGATTTACAATAGCTTGTCACAGAGATTCATTCCAGCACCGTTTCCTTCTTGAGGGCTAGCTGTAATTAATTCTGAAGTGTTTGTGCCTTTTTTCCTGAAGTTGCCCAGTTTCCTCATTTAATAAAAGCTGATATTTCTTTTTTTTCTTTTTTTTAAATATCAATTCACTTACCTCAAAAGCAATCAAATGAGCACTCACAATATTAATTGGACTGTAGAGGCGTTAATGGATTTTATTCCTGTTAAAAATATTTTTCCATTTTATTTCACCCACTTAAACAACTGCAGCAGCCTGCAGTACAAACACTGAGAGCTAGAATTTGACAGAAACACCATTTCATGCTTTTGTGTTTGCATACAGCAGAATACTGCCTTTAATCATGTTGAAGGGAATCTTATGTTCTTTTTTTCCCCTCAGATGTAGCAAACTGATTCTACTACTGCATAAAAGTTGAGTTCACAGAATCACAGAATGACTAGGTTGGAAGGGACCTCTGGAGGTCATCTAGTCCAATACCCCTGATCAACCAGGGTCACTGAGACCCAGATGCCTAGGACCATGTCCAGGTGGCTTTTTAGTATCTCCAGGGAGGGAGACTTCATCACCTCTCTGGGCAACCTGTGCCAGTGCTCAGTCACCCTCACAGTGAAAAAGTGTTTCCTGATGTTCAGAGGGAACCTCCTGTGTTTCAGGTCATGCCCATTGCCTCTTGTCCTGTCACTGGGCACCACTGAAAAAAGTCTGGCTCCATCTTCTTTGCACTTTCCCTTCATGTATTTATACACATTGATGAGATCCCCCCTGAGTCTTCTCCAGGCTGAACAGTCCCAGCTCTCTCAGCCTTTCCTCAAGGGAGAGATGCTCCAGTCCCTTCATCGTCTTTGTGGCCCTTTGCTGGACTCTCTCCAGTATGTCCATGTCTCTCTTGTACTGGCGAGCTGTCGTGGTTTAACCTCAGTTGGCAACTGAACACCACGCAGCCACTTGCTCACTCCCCCCACCCGGTGGGATGGGGGAGAGAATTGGAAGAGCACAAGTGAGAAAA
>NW_008794744.1:90755-126989 GCF_000699145.1 Aptenodytes forsteri | reverse complement strand
CAATTGCTCACCACCCGCCAACCGATGCCCAGCCAGTCCCCAAGCAGCGGCCCCCCCGGCCAGCTTTCCCCAGTTTATGTACTGAGCATGACATCACATGGTATGGAATGTTTCTTCGGCCAGTTTGGCTGTGTCCCCCTCCCAGCTTCTTGTGCACCTCCAGCCTTCTCAGTCAGTAGAGCATGGAAAACTAAAAAGTCCTTGGCTAGTGTAAGCATTACCCAGCAACAACTAAAACATCGGTGCGTTATCAACTTTGTTCTCATCCTAAATCCAAAACACAGCATTGTACCAGCTACTAGGAAGGAAATTAATTTCATCCCTGCGCAAACCAGGACATGAGCCAAGAACTGGACACAGTACTCCAGGTGTGGCCTCACCAGTGCTGAGTAGAGGGGAAGGATCACCTCCCTCAACCTGCTGGCAATACTTTGCTTAATGCAGCCCAGGATACCAGTAGCCTTCTTTGTGGCAAGGGCACATTGCTCACTCATGGTCAACTTGATGTCCATCAGGACCCCCAGGCCTGTTCTGCCAAGCTGCTTTCCAGCTGGGTGGCCCCCAGCATATATTGCATGGGGTTGTTCCTCTCCCAGCACAGGACTTCACACTTCTCCTCACTGAACTTCATGAGGTTCCTGTCAGCCCACGTCTGCAGCCTGTCGAGGTTCCTCTGGGTGGCAGCATGACCCTCTGGTGTACCAGCCACTCCTCCCAGTTTGGTGTCATCAGCAAACTTGTTGAGGGTACACTCTCATGGGCCTCATTCAGCAACAGGCCCACATTTTCCCTAGCCTTCCTTTTGTCACCTAGGTACTTATAGAAACCCTTCTTCTTGTCTTTGACATCCCTCACCAGATTTAGTCCCAGCTGGGCTTTGGCTTTCCTAACTGCATCTCTGCATGCTTGGATAATGTCTCTGTATTCCTTCCAGGTTATCTTGTCCCTGCTTTTACTCTTTGTATGCTTCCTTTTTGTGTTTAAGTTTGGCCAGGAGCTCCTTGTTCATCCACACAGGTCTCCTGGCATTTGTGCCTGACTTCCTACTGATTGGGATGGACTGCTCTTGAGTTTGGAGGAGGTGACCCTTGAACATTAACCAGATTTCTTGGGCCACTTTTCCCTCCGGGGCATTACCTCATGAGACTCTTCCAAGCAGATCTTTGAAGAGGCCAAAGTTGGCTCTCCTGAAGTCCAGTGTTGTAAGCTTGCTTTTTGCCCTATTCCCTGCCCTCATGATCCTGAACCCCACCATCTCATGGTCACTGTCTTTGGCCTTATCATCCCCAACAAAACCCTCCTTGTTATTTAGTATGAGGTCCAGCACAGCACCCTCTCCTCATTGATTCCTCTTTCACTTAGGTCAGGAACTTGTCATCAATGTTCTCCAGGACCCTCCTGGATTGTTTATGGCCTTCTACATTGTCCCTCCAACAGATATTGGGGTGTTGAAGTCCCCCATGAGAGGGGAACATGAAGCTGCTTCTAGCTGCCTGTAGAAAACCTAATCTACTTATTCTTCCTGGTCAGGCAGCTCAGAGCAGACACCCACTACAATGTCACCTGTACTGGTCTGCTCTTTCTTCCTTACCCGTAAGCTCTCAGTTGACTCATCATCCATCACCAGGCAGAGCTCCATGCACTCCGGTTGCTCTCTCACATGAAGGACAACTCCCCTTCCTCGTCTTCTCTGTCTGTCTTTCCTAAATAACCTGTATCTCCCCATGCAGGCATGGGACTGCCCTAGCAGCAGGAAGCCAGAGCTCAGCTGCTTTCTGCTCCCCAAGCCAGCCATATATATAGGATATCTCAGAGGTAATGACACATCTTGGCAAGGCTGGAGAAAGCTGCAAAGAGGATGCTGGCTCTCAGGCATCAGTACCACAACCCTCTTCACTGAGGCTGGGTGATTAATTTCAATAATCAGAGCTACCCAGGGATAGTAATCTCTGACGAATTAGTATGTTGCCATTACTGCAACACCTAATTTTGCTCCTTCAGTAACCTAGGTCATCCCGACCTTTATGGTGGCAACACTCAGCTTTGCCAGCATCAGTCAGAAGCTTTGAGCCAAATCTATGGGTGATTAGGACTTCAAGTCTCTGACCTTATTATTCACCATGTCATTTATATTCTTTTTTTTTCCTAATCCACTGATTGCAAAATTTTTTGCAAGCAAAGTATAAAATAGCTAGTGAAGGTGTCCATATAGCTGGTATCTTAAGTGTCATTACAGAAGGCTGAAAGCCATCTCTTAAAGCAAGTGAAAAAGCAAACCAAAAAAATGTAATCAAGGAAAGCCTGCACAGTACAGAAGGGACTTATTTGGGGAAAAAAAATGAGCTCCCACAGAAGTGGCAGGAAAGGAGACATGCAAAGTGTGTAAATTTTTTTTCTGCATTGTCACTGTAGAGAAACTGCCTTTGTTTGCTAAACAATGGAATAACCTCTACCATTAATGCAACAAAAAAAAAATCTGTAATTCTACCTAAAAACATTAATTAACAATGTCATATATTTGCTAAAATAATTTTACATCTTTCCTCTGTTTCTACATTAACTTGGTTAAAAGAAAACTTTTTTTAAAAGCTCCAGATTTAGTTATGAATAAAACCACTGAATGCTGGTAAGTGTATTTATTATGAGTAGCATTGCTGCAGTTGTACATGTTGCAAGGGCTTGCAGATGTTGTGCTTCCATTTGGAAGTGAAGCTTTCCAAGAACCAGCGAGAGATGTGGGCTCCTCCGGGTATGATCAGATATACTCAAGTGGGTAGCAAAACTAAGTTTTGCAGAGTATTAACTAGAAGTCACCACTGATGTGTATGTTGGCTTGCTCTTCCGGAATAGAAGTCTCTGGGATTTAAGTATTTGCCTATCAACATTATATTGCTGCTATCACCAGGGTTGGAGTGCCTTACCATCCAACTGCCCTCAGCAAGACAATAGTTTTGTAGGGTATTGAATACTGTTTCCTCACACTGTCCATAGAAACTGAGGTCTAAAGAATTAATTTCAAATTGTCCAGGTATCTGTGGTGCAGCAGACATGTTTCTAACATCCTAGGTTAGTGTCACAGCTACTGAAATTTTTCTTCTTCTCCATAATCGCATATTCCATTATTCCTACTCACATCAGTTCTCCAATCATCAAGCTTTCATTTTGTGCCTGGATGCATGATCAACTGGAAAGTGCACGACAGAATTCTGCTGGGCCTTTCTGAATGATGGAAGTAGCATCCAAATACACCTAGTAATAGCTAAAATGCTTCTTCAATACAAAGACCAGTTGCTCACAACTGAAAGAGTAATAGAGAACAACAGTATTCATGCTCCAAAGGCATCGCAAGCAGCTGTAATTTTTTTCCCTCTCATCCCCTCCATGAATTTTTTTTTAGGAAGTGCCTAGAAAGGAAGCAGCTCTCAGATAAATTGCAGGCCCCAACATCTTTTCATACAGTTGCATAAATATGTACAATACCAACATGCCTATCACCAGGTATTTTTACATGCCAATTGCTAGGAAAGTTTGTAAGTGTCACCTGAAAGCAGTAATTTAAACAAAGATCCTATGTATACTTCCAAGTGCCTTTTCTTTATGCTCCCTCTCTTATTTAATTTTTTCTGCTTTATGATTGCTCTGGCCATGCTATAGTCTCCTGATGAAACCTGATCCACCCTCAAGCCTCTAGCTTTTGTGAAGTGATTAGGTACTATGCAGAGCTATACTTTTTGGACATGTAGCAGGTCTGATTACATGCTCACTGGTCTGCAGTGGAACTGACATATAGATGATTCATGTAGATTATTTCATTTCTAACCCACCTAATAAGTCAGCCTCTGTGGAGACATACGCAAACAGTAAGAAAAATACACCACACCCTTTTTAAGGATCCTTTCTGGGAAACAAAGGTTTTCTCTGCTCAAGGCAACTCTTGTGGAAACAAAGGTTTACTCTGCTCAAGACAACTCTTGTAATATGACTATGTTCACACAATCCTAGTGGAAATGCACTAGTAAGAAAACAGGCCAGTCTGTTCAGGAAATGTTATCAAACTGAAACAAGCAGAGTTCACTCTGTCTTTGGTCTTTCCTCATTTTGATTTGAAGAAGGGAACCACAAGTGCGATGCTTTAATTCCCAGAAGTTTTGAGGGAGCCAGGCAAATGGAAAGGGAAGTGCACAACAGAGACTTTTGTTTGCTGTTTAACACTCCCTTTGTCAGGTGCATCCCAAGAAGCAATAAGCAAAACCAATGGGCTTTCCAGTTCATTTTGTTTTGCCTATTGCTCTTTTTTGTCCATGTATATACGAATAACACTTTTTATACAGAATGAATAAAAATTTTTGGCCTATATTCTAATCTTAAAAAAGCTAATGCTGTTCTACTCAGTTACCCACAAAAGTAGTTCTCAGCCTGTTTTGGAAAAATATTACAGAATTATACTGTATTATACACTTATATCAGGAGTGCTACACATCTCCCTGAGGTGCCTGGAATCAAACAGGCTACTGCAAAGCAGTTTTACAGTACTTTTCATTCAAAGAGAACAAAACATTGTACAAACGTTAGTTCAATCCCACGATTTGGACAGTTACAAACAACATCCAATATTTAAATCCTCCAGAGTTTGATACAGAGCCACTTCCTTTCAAAGCCTGTGACTGTTATTAATGGCTCGTCTTCACTTCTTGAGGAAGAAAATAAATTTTTAGTTGGCAGCGCAACGTGAGTCAGAGTTTTTACACTCTCCTATACAAAGTAAATTGATAATGTCAGCTGGGACATCTTCACACAGGCATGTTATCTTTCCTCCTTTTCAGAACAAGGACTGATAGTTGTGTTGTGACTTAGTCCTTTGCCCTGTCCATGGGTAACATGACTTTCTAAGTAACATTCTCCTCTCTGTGTGTGGAAAGAGAATCAATTTGCATGCATGGAAACGTGTTCAGTAAAGGTGGTGATGGACATATTCCTGGAACACAGAAGAAACTGGGAAAACCCATTGCTTCCTACACAGGCTAGGAGGTAGGTACCAAAGAAGCCCATCAACTGGAGGCAAAAGGAAGGATAATCTGGGGAGGTGTGGGGGGAAAACAAAGGGAGGAACTGGCATTTATTTAAGGGACATAAAGTGATCTGACATCCTGGGAAAGAAGGGAAGAGCAAGCTCAACAGCAATGTTCCTGCCCTCCCTCGTATCTTGACTTTCCAAACTACACAGTTTTGCTTAGCATAGCTTTTCTTTTTTCCTTCCTTCCTATCTACTCCTTGCAGTTTGATCCCCAGTGCTTCTCATGTATCTTTTCATTCTAGCCCTCTTTTCCATTGCTCACCTGCCTCACCGCATTTCATTTGCTTCCCACAAACACTCATACCTGCAGATTTCCCAACAGCTCTGCAGAACTGCATGACTGTGAGATGCCCCGGTTTTGGGCGGTCTCACACTCTCTGGAGCAGACTGCCTGTAGGCAAGAGTAACCCTGCATGAGCCTTATGCAGTGACTGGCTGCTTTTCTGCCTTGGGTCTCCCAAGTCATTCCCACAGGTTCACTTGGGAAACATTTCTTGACTCATGGTTTCTATTTCCGCAGTTCCTTCCTTCCTTCAGAGAATTTTATTTGTCATATTAACACCATAAAATACCTTAAGACCTCGAACTCATGGATGTATTGGTGCTGCCAGTGTTGCCTTATCGTAACTGCTAGCTGAAAAGCAGGACACATACAGGCACACATCTTAGCTCGGATGCCAGTCAGCTCTTATTACAGATAAACCTCAGTGAGGCTGGTCCCACCATACTGACCCCACAGGGAGGGAGCCAGTGACCTCGGGTCCCTGGATGTTCATGGCCTGGTTTAAAGTCTTCATAATATGGAAATAAGACAGACGAGGCTTAACATGCAATGTAAGTGTATCCCTAAGTCTTGCAACAGTTACTCTACCTCCTTTTCCACTGAGCTTTCTGTCACCTCCATAAAACATTTGCAGTGTATTCGAAGTCTGACTGCCTGATTGTTCATCCACTCCTATACAATGAACCTTTTTACTTCTGTATTAAAAAGGCTTTAACACTTTCCCTTGAAATCATCTCACCTAAAGGGATTTCACCAGCTTTAAAAAGAGGCTTTTTTTAAAGAAAGATTCATACGTGACCATAAAGCCATTCTGTGCTTTATAAAAGCATTTGTAGTATTGTTGACCTCAAGTTTTAAACTATCACATGCAAAACCTTAGAAGATGTGATTTAAAAATAAAATTAATCTGTTGTTCTTGTAATCTGTCATTCTCATTTGCCTGCTTCTGAGCTTATAGGTTAGAGTAAGACCAAACAGGGAAGCTTTTTCTTTGGAGCAGCAGCAGCAGCAGAAAGGGTTAGAGTCTTTTTATTGTTAGGGACTATTAGGTTCTCATACATTCACATAAGATCAGTAAATCATTAATTTAGCTGTATGAAAAATAACAAGAACTGGGAACTCTGCCCTTTCCTGTTACTGTACATGTTTTTCCTCTCTTTTACTTGTATGTGAAGTACCCAATAAACCAAGAGGTGACTTTCATCATACTAGGGAAAACATTATCTTAGCTATATTTAGCCAGCTTGAATGCATGAGGAATCCCATCCCCCCTCAAAGACCGCAGTGTTATAGTGTCCCTTTTCCCTCTAGCTCTCCTCAGACAAAGCAATCTGAGACCCTCCTTAAAATTTAATAAAAGTTTACCTTTTTTAAAAAAAGGCAAACTTTTCATACTTAAGTGTTTCTTTCCAAGCCGATTCCCAATACCTTTCCACTCCTTTCTTCCTTTTATCCCTGTCTGCCCTGCACTACTTGGGATGGCTTTTTTTCTTCCCGGCATCACAAATATTTTGCCTCCACACAGGGCACATAGACCTTCACTGTCCATGGAAGGAAAGAAAGAGGGAATATTTTCAGAAGGAGCTTCTTGTGGGTCACTTGAGACTCAGGACTGCAAACATTCTTTCCGTGTGCAAAGAGCTTTCCATATATTGCTGACATCTCAGCCAGTTAATGAAATTTTTGCTAAAACTCTTGTGTTCTTGGCTAATCTCCTCATACTAATGAAACCAGCCACATGCAGAACAAGACCTGATCAGTCTTTACACTCAGGCTAGAGGAAAACATAACAGCTCTGGCTCTTGAAGGATGAATTGCACATATCTTTTTGAAGGATTGGTTTTCTTTTCATGTAGTGAAACTCTGATCCGATCCCAAGGAATGGGGAACAGTTCAGAGCCCAAGATGTCATGGAGCAATGGAGATAAAAATAGAAAGGACAAATGGGCAGGCCTAAAACAGTTGTTTTATGTGTGTATTGCTGTTATAATTAAATAGCTCTGTGAAGGATGGAGTTACGTTATAAAGTAGAGGGAATTTATGATTTTACAAAAACCTAAGTCCATTCACTCTTCCTGGAATGAGTTGTCACGCCTGGGTTTGGCAAATAGCATCTGGGTGTAAAGAATAGAACTTTGGGATGGGAAAAAAACTGGTGGAAAAGTTGGAGGTTTATGCCTTGCAAGAGACCCATGTGCAAAGCAGGAGAAGGAGCTCAGGTTCACCAGTGTTCAGTTCTCAGCATTATACTTCTAAATGTAACAGCGTAAGAGTTGAGATAATAAGATTTGTTAGCTCAGCTGAAGTTACTGGAAGCAGCAAGGACAATGAGGAATGAATTGCAACCAACAGAAAGTAGTTCAATCCAACAGTTAAACACAACTTAAATCAGACTTTGCTACCCAGCAAGACTGACAGTCTGAAACAGCAACTGAGCTGCAGGAGAGAGTAAGCAATGAGATGATCTAGCAGCTGCCTTTCCATAAAGTAGTGATATTGTTATTTGTTACACTTTAGGAATAATAGTTTATCTGTCTTAGAGTTTTCTTTTCTTCCCTTCTGTAAAAACATTGCTTGTTAGCAATCTGATTCATGTATTAAAGTGGTAAAAATTATCTTGTGGAGCCCCAGAAAGATTATTACAATTTCTCCAGGTTTCTGGGTGACACCTGTTTTCCCTCATAACACTTTTAGTTTTGAATCCAACCCTTGCTGCTGCCCATCAAACCATGACATACAGACAACTGTTAGGAGATTAAGTTTGACTAAATATCCTGGTCTTCAGCCCTTGGAAGCCATCAGGACAGCAACATTTTGATACAAGCATCAGCTCCATGAGTTCACAGAAAGAATTAAATAGAAATGGAGTAAGAGAGAATGAGAAAAACATACCTGGAGCATGCATGGAAAAGGTTGATTTACAAGAGACCTCAGGTACCAAAGAGCTTTAAGTTCTTGTACATAAATTGGTATCAACCTGAAAAAAACAAAAACAAACCAGTATGAAACTCGGATGGCAACACGAATGTAATTTGAATTTAATAATATAGGTTACAGGAGTAAACACAGAATTTGTGGCTCTGACAGAAAATCCTACCAGAGATTGATAGGTAGATTTTGCTGAAGTGTATACTTTTACAACTTCTATATGCACTAAATAGATGTCTTCCTACATCAGATCACACATTCAACCTTAGCAGAGCATAACTAAACACAGCACAAGAAACCATGCAACACAGACAGCTGGGCTTGCTTACCAGACATCCAGGCTGTGCAGAGCCACCTTAACCAAATGAACCTTTACCTATTTGCTTTTCTTAAAGAAAAAAAAGTGTCTCTATACCAGAAGAAAATAAATGTGAAGAAAGCACTAGATACTCTTTGAAATTCTGATGGGACCATCAAATCAAAGACATTCCGGGAAGTGTGAGGCCCATGTGAAGAGTACAGTAGGTAGTTCAGTAATCTGCAGAAATCTTTGTACAGCTAATAAGTGTCTGTAGTGATCTACTTGAAAACATGGATCAGCTGTGTCTTATTCACTGCTTTATGAAAGGGGTTTTTTGCTATTAAATAAAGGTTTTGTAAGTATAATTAAAAAAACCCAGCATGAACATAGCATCAGAATAATCGCTCAGGGCACTCAATCCTTTAATGGCCATGCTTTGTGCTGGTCCAGCTAAAACAAACAAGCCAGAAAAAGGAAATCCGTAATGTGGAAATTTTCAGTTAAAAATTACAATAGTGATACCTACCCACCCAAATATTGATTGCTATATGTAAAATTCTCAATTCACAAATTCTCACTCTATATAAAAAACCCCCCATATTATTCACATATGAATGCCAGAACTTCTTGTTTTCAGCCAACTGTTTTACACAATTATCAAAAAATGGCACCTCAAATGAGCTAATATGAACTTTTAGAAAGTATAATTCCTGAAGCAGTATTATATTGTCCTGAATGCCCTTAAGTATATGTGTACCTTTCTGAAGTTCTGGTATGACATAACAATCCATTAGATCATCATACATATGAGTTAATTTCAAACAGAAAATTCTGCTTAGGAATTAGTTTTCATGCTGAACTGGAGCAAAGAAAATATATGAAGAAAAGTTTCAAGAAAAAAGTTCTTCAGATTGATTGAAATATTTGCTTTGTTCCATTCTCATTTTTCCTTATTTTACATGATGTTGTAATCTGTAATAAAACTGTGAAGTGAAAGTCATTTCAGTACAAAAAGAAAAAAAATCTTTCAATATGGTTGAAAGCTTTTTTTTTTCCCTAAATATAATGTTGTCACGCTGATATGGAAAACTTATTTCAGAGGAACAGCAGAATACTTCTGAGCAGAAAAATAGTCCATCAGAAGTATTTTGATCGCTGCAGAGCTCCACCAAACAACTCACCCCTTGTCAGAGTCTATGGGAACAGTGAGCTGGGTATTGTATTGTCTGGCTCTTTTGGAACACAGGATGGAACCACCCATACTTTCACTAACAGTTAAAAACTGGTAATGAGCAGAAAAGCAATACATTTCTCCTGAGAGAAACTGACTGCACAGAACCGAGATAATTTCTTAAAGAAAAATAAACAGGAAACAAATAATTGAATACGAGAAAGGTGCTCATACCATGGCAGCATAATTAAGGATGAAAGCCTACAGGAAAGTGACTCAAAGAAAGAACAAATGTGCAGATATTTGTTACTCACAAAAACATGTCCACCTGGATTTCTTAGCAAATTACACCCCTGATCTTTCAGATATGTACTGCGTGTTCTTAACTTTACATGGACATGCAGATTTTCAATTAAATGATTCAAACGTATTGATTTAATCACTTATTTAATTGCTTAGAGGACTATAGCCTGAGTTTGGGATTTTTCATGAACCTAAGGGATTTGTTAGCTCAAATTCCATTTATGACTTTGGGTTCTTTTAAAAAACTTGGCCTAAATATATACTTCAGTTAGAACGCAAGTGAGTCTGAGAAGTGTTCATTGTGTGAACCTCATTGAGAGGTTCACACACTTTGTTGAAAGTCCAAAATCAGACAGCTAATCTTGGGCTCCAGAAATGGCCTGGTAATAGTGGGAGAACCAGAGTCTTCCCGTGAGAGTCTTTCATTTGGGAATGAAGTCATGAAATGCAAAAGAGGTGGAGGTTTGGAATGATTCAGAAGTGGTGCCTGATTTGATCCCATACTTTTTTACAAAAGCATCAAGTATTTGGTCATTTCAGCTATGTGTGTCATCTATCATGTCACCTGTATTTATCTCATCCATATGCAGGAAACTATTCCATCTATATGGGTATCAAAGTAATTTAAAACTTTTTCTTGATGCAATCAATTACAAAAATCAGAGGACTTACCTGATCCGATTTTCTAGTTTGCTAAATACCTACTCAGCTTTTCTTTAAGATTTTACAAAAAAAAATTAAAGTAATCCTTAGTTGCTTTCATTATGTTATCTTTCCTGGCCCCAAACTCTAGTCTCAAGCACCATTATTACTGCAATGGATTTCTGCTCTAGACCCAGAGGGCATAATAAGTCTCAGCTGAAACCATACAGGCTCCTGTATGTCCAACTACCTGCAACTGCCTACATCTATTTGAAGCAATATTTAGATCTGCCAGAAAAGCAATATTACTAATGAGACCCCACTGGATTTTTCCTTTATCACCTGCACTGTTGTGACAAGACAAAATTACTTTTACAAACCATATCAGCTGGCAACCACACCAACTAATTTATTACTATAACATTGAACATTTTAATACTTTCAGACTTTGCTGGTGAAAATGTGATACACCATACAGCATCTGGAAGAGAAATAGGGATGTTACCAGGAGGCAGTAACTTCTTAATGCCTACAGCCAGGTCTGCCAAGGGTACCCTGCCAGCACCGCAGGGCACCAGGACAACACCCATACTAGAGAGTTGTTTGGAGCTGCATGTAAAAGGTGTGTCTGATTAGGCAAGCTTTTAGCTACACATACCAGAGCTGAGGAGTGACAGGGAAATATTTCTTTAATTTATTTCTGTCCTGGGTTGAAACCAGCCTTAAAGAACTGCTCAGGTAAATGAGACTTTGATTGCATCTGCCCAGCTCTAACTAGATGAATCCAGTAGCAGTTAGAAAACAGAAGCAATAGATGAACTTTGCAAAGTCAGAAACAGTTATATAACAATTTCCTGATACATTTGAAATGGGAGACCAGAAGGTGATAGAAACCTCAAGTGACACTGCTGATTGGCCTTGTATACGGAGAAAATCAAAGACATTGTCCTGGAACTATGTAGTTAGTGAGGCAATTTGCAGTTTGTGTCAACAGTCCAGTATAGAAAGTAATAAATAGTGGAGACAGTAGCCCCATGGGGAGGGGCGGGAGCAAGAGAAGAAACACACATGCTCAGGTACCTGACATTATGTGAAAGGTTGAGTCCAAAGTGGAACTGCTACACACAGGGGCCAACCTGCCAGCCAGGACTTTGCCACACCAAGTGGTCAGAGTAAGTGTCCTGTCCCCCAGGGTCCATGCTGCCAGGCTGAACTGGACCAGAGGGGTTGAGGCCTGATTTCTGCAACTGAGTGAGAGTGTTACAGGACAGAAATCACTGTTTGCCTGCAATACCCATCCCACTTAACAAACAAACTTTGAATTTTATCTTACTCAGTGTTGGTTCTGTTCTTGTGTCTACTCCACCTAAATTCCCTTTAGCAACTTCTCCAGAGAAGAAAGTACCATTTTTTTCAGACTATGAGAAATAATAAGCTTAATGGTTAACTCTGAAGGGCATTGACTAACATCCTTTGACAAAGAAAAACTATAAATCTTAGCATGCTTGTTAGCTCAAGCAGGTATTGATATTCCTGATAGAGCTAGTTAGAAAATGTCTTTTCCATGGATAAATTTCAATACGTCCTTCCATCTGCTTTTGCTTTTCTTCCAAAATACCTCTAGAATAGGCTGGGAGGAGGAATGGGGGGCAGAGTTCAGCAATTAGTTTTCCACTCAGATATTTTCACTTTCCTACCTTTCTAGAGGAAAAAAAGCTAGACAATTCCCCCATCTGTCCCACTAGCTAGTGCTGCCCCACCATTGCCACCCAGGTGTAATGGTGCACACACCTCTTCTGGGAGGTCAAGGTCCAAGATGACTCACATGTGCTAGGCCATTGCTGTTTCCATTCAAACTGGATCATTACTGAGGCTCTGCAGCTTATTGACAAAAACTTGCCCTACTTTTAGTCAGGGAACAAAGTTCCCTAGGGAACTCAGGAACCATAAATCAGTTTATAACAGCCTGTCTGTTGCTTACACCAGTTTTAGATCTCTTTGTTCAGGTCAATATGTTCCAGTGTTTTATTTTACATAGTTCAGTTGATTTTGTGACACACACACACCTCCCCCCAAAAAAAGCAAAAACTATTGGAGGAAAAAGAGGCATTGTTTCCTTAATTTCATGGGAACCCCCACAGCTTCCAGTTCCCAAAACACAATGAGAGCGCGACATTGCCATTGTTGTGTGTTAGTATT
The DNA here is from genome assembly GCF_000699145.1 of Aptenodytes forsteri. Taxonomy (NCBI): domain Eukaryota; kingdom Metazoa; phylum Chordata; class Aves; order Sphenisciformes; family Spheniscidae; genus Aptenodytes; species Aptenodytes forsteri. Next base: position 114,088 of record NW_008794744.1, on the reverse strand, counting down.
CTCACTGGATTTACTCTCACTGGAGTGTAAATCCCAAGGGAGTGAATTCCCCCATTCCAGGGGAACCTGGAATAGCAGCTGAAATTGCAGCTTTTTTTCTCACTTCTTTCACAAGCCTACCTGTACTATGGTAACTACTGGAAAGGGTCTTTTCTACTTTTCTTAGTATCTTTCCCTTTGGTGTTGCAGTAATAATTTTGAAGCCTTTTCTGTCACTGTTGGGTACCCTCCCCTATGACGAGGGACGTAATATGATCAGACACAGTCCTTTACCACCTCAGAAGATAAATCAGTGCTCTCAACCTTGTAGCTTTGGTCTTCTTACCCCTGTATCCACAGAAACCAGAGACAAACAAGTAGCTCATGTGGCTGACATCGAAACAACAAATGTTGCAGTGGCTTTGTTCCCTTTTGTGACTGGTCCGCACATGATGGTAACATTCAACTTGTGTTGTCAAATCTGAGGAGAGGTTTTCTTAGCTTAAATTGTTGGCTTATCTGTTTGTAGTCTTTGCTTTAAGTTTTGCTGATGACTCAGGTGGTATTCCTTTAGTGGTGAAATCTGCATGCAATTTAAAGGGGCAGTGATCACTTGTCAGAAATTAAGCTATAGTTTGCTTACTTGCAGATCAAAAAGTTTGCAAGTGACTTGACTTTACTTTTAGATAAGATGATTGAGTTTCAAGAAGGCAGTTTCATTATTAAGAACCTGAAAAAGCGTAATACTAAATCTGTAGAAATGGTAGAAACAGCAATCTAATAATTTCACCAATTGACAATAGCAATAGATCATTTAACTCCAATTTAGTTCTTTTCCCCAAATTCTTCATCATTTAAAAAGAGAAAAAAAATCACAAAGTAGCTTATTCTTCAGGCTCACCCTAAATGTTTCATTTTCAGGTAATTGAAATAATCATATATTGTTTTAGACAATTATTTTTCATCCTGGGAATGATTGTTTTCTAAACTGGATCACTAACATTATGATTAGCCAAGTAACTTCTATGTAAAAACACAGCAAGTTCACTCTTTCCAATAAGCACATACACTGAGTTGATCTTTATATGTTTTGAAACAGCTCTATTCAAGCCAGCAGAGTGGTAGCAGCATAAAACTAATGCAATTCAAAGCCCTCAGGCCTTAGCTACCTTATCAAAATTGATGTGGATTTCTCTCTTGCCTCCCCACCTCCCACAACCCTTTCTTCAGGTAGGTACAGTACTAGTCACATGTGAGGCCACTGAGTACCACAGATCTTCCCTCACTACCTGAGTGACTGAGTGACACCATACCAATAGTGTTTATAGTTACGCTTCCTAGCCCCGGACCACCTGCCTTTAGAGAATGCTAGATGTTTTCTATCAACTTTACCACATCTAGTTAAACTCTTATTCTCCTTAAGTTGGCAAATCGAATTGATTTGCATCACTCATCTTCTAAGTCTTTTTAATCAAAACGTGTTTGGAACGTTCAATTATTTCAGCTTTACCTGTCTTTAATTTCTAAGTAGTTCTATGTAGATGCTGAGATAACAGCATCCAGATAACTGGTTTTCTGGAAATTCCCCAACACTTCAAGATTTCTGTGGGTAAGGTACAATTTAAGTCCTTCATGAGGAACTTCACTGATGTTTAGATCATTCCATATGCTTACTGTACTTGGGGCATCATTCAAGCATGTATAGGAATTATGCACAATTTACTCACCTAGGACAATGAGATGCTTCTCTCCCAGAAAAGGCTCTCAAATGCAGTGACCTGCACTGTATGTAGATCGTCTGCTCAGATGTAAAGCTCCAGCTACACCAGTAAGGATGAAACGAGGTTTTCCTGACACTATATTGGAATTCTCTCTATCAGAGGGAATGTCACATAACTGCTTTTTTCCTCCCACCTGAAAAAGGTACCATTATTAGACTGCAGTGCAAAAGGCTAGGTATCCTTGTCAGCTCCAGAAAAAAGGCGGTTTCTGCAAAATAGAAGCATATCATATTTTGAAAACACAAACTGCTTTGCAACAAACCCTTAGACATGGCAGGGTCTCCATTACAAATTCAAACATTCAGAGTGCAGACTACAAAACATTTGATCAAATAATTTCATTATATCCTAAAAAACATACAGAAAGCAACTACTTTGAATATTCCATTTCAGTAACGAGGCTAAAGATCTGATATGCTCAGCACATCCTCACCACAAGGTTAAGGGAAGTAACAACTCGAAGACAAGAAGGTACTTCAGCTAACACCTTTACACAGCAGCGTTGAAGTATCAGTTTTACACCAGGAGCTCTGGTTTTATTTAACTATTTTCATTAAAGCAACACTAACTTCAAAGGAGTGATTCAAAGTAGGTTACCTGAATTAACTCTTCAGTGCCTCTGGGTGAGGAACAATATGAAAACTTTCCCAGACTGCAACAGGTCAAGAATTTTTTCTTGTCATTCTTTCACAGCTCTAGCAAAGATTAAAAAAAACCAGCAACAAAAAAGAGCAAAAAAATCCCATACACTTTTAGAAGCTTTCATAAGCCAACATCAACAAAAGTTACAAATCCCATCTTTGGGACATGATCATTCTTTAAGCTTTGTTTTTTCTTTTTTTTCTGGTTTTCACTTTTATTTTAAAATAAGGTTGTGTTTTGTTGGGTTTTTTAAAAAAGAATTTAGAACAATTTTTATCTACTAAAATGAACTATAACAAGACATTTCTTGTCTAATATTATCTACACAGCTCTAAGCAAGGCAAGTGCTTAAGTATAGGAAAGGAAACCAAGTAAAAAAAGAAGGAACAGAGGAAAATATGAAGGACTACACTATTACATGTATTGAAACCAAAGAAAACACCCATGCTGACAGCAACAAGTTAATTCAGCTTACATGAGGTTTCTTTAGCTTTAAGATGAGCAGGGACATATGAAAAATAAGGCATCTACTGATTGTAAATCAATTTAGAAATTTCTCTTTCTTATTAAGAAACATTTCCCAACAGGTGTGAAAAGGCTTGTCAGTTTATATCAGCTGGACCATAACTAATGATTCATTTGCAGTGTCTGACCTTTACAAGTCCCTGCTTCCAGTCAATCAAATGAATTTGAGGGCTGATTTTGAATAAATGCCTAAGCTTTTTAATTTAACCTTCTTTCTCCCTATTGCCTTATGAGATTCCTTTGTGCTAGAGCCGATATCACTTTTTGATTTGTAATTTATACTGGCTTCTTCCTAGATCAGAACAGCAACAAAATTGTATGCAGTGCATCTCCTAATGTGAGAATTAATTTTCTTGAGCAATACTACAGCTGGGCAGTATTTCTTAACTTCATAGATGCAGAATAAGAAGTGTCAAGCTAAAGAACCGGAGGGTTGGTTACTGCAACTCCTAGGTAGAAATGGTGGTATTGCCATTACACACTTAAGGTAATAGCTCCTAAACATCTCCTTGGAGTACCACTCCTAACTTTGGTCTTTGGGAGGGCTGCCATTAATATTGGTGGTGCTAGGATTTCTCTCCTAGCACTTCAAGGATTAGACACCTTTCCAGGTACAGACCTTCAAAAAAAAAGTTGGAAAAAAAAAAAAAATTAAGGGCAGAGGGCTGGCCAATATAAACTAGTGTTCAGTTTACTAAAAACAAAGGAAGCTACATCAGCTGAGGTAATTGCACGTAATTCTTAGTACCTCATTCTGACCTGGCAAACCATACTCATATAAATAAGATTTACTGAAGCAAACAACCCAACTGGGAAGACTTCCGTAACCATGTCTTACATGATCAGAAGAAGGAGAACATATGTGTCAGATTATAGTCCCAGGTTCCTATTGTTTTCTAGTGCTCTCTAGTTCTCATTAAATGATGAAGCCCAGAGTTTACATCTGGCACAGCATAGCTGGCTAAAGACAATGGCTAAACTTATAATTAAGCACTAGATTTAATGTATAAGTGAGTTGTGTAAGGTGGTACCTGGTTGTAACAGCTTTGCAATGATACAAACACATTTTATAGTAGAAAAAGAGAAGTCATAGATGTGTAAGGAAAATGGTTAGAGGGCTAGAATGACTCCATATGAGAGACTAAAGACATAGAGACTGTACAGTTTTAGGATGAGATAAATAAGAACAGACAAAGCAGATATAATAGCTGTTATTGGGATGGTAAATTATTCACTGGGGATATTCCTTTCTTATATTTCAGAGCCAAAGACACATACAGTAGAAGTCAACACATGCAGGAAAAATGTATTGCACATTGTATGTTAATTATGTGAAATTTATTGCCTCAAGATATCACCATATCTAGATTTGAGGTTGTCTATAAAAAGTGCTAAACGTTCAGGTAGGTCTTAGTCAGGTAGATGGTGACAGCATTTGCATTTTTCTGTATTACAAAGACAATAAACCTTAATCCACAAAGTCATAAATTAAGCTAAATTTCTCCATGCTGGTTATTCCCTAGCACTGTACACTTCCCTGCAGCTGATGTCTGACTGTTTTAACATCACTTACTTTTGATCCCTATACACAGGAAAGCACTTTCAAGTTCTGGAAATCCAAACTGGTTAAGCTATTTCAAAACCTATTTGTTTGAAGGTGCATTCAGTTCTCATCCCAATCCATTTTCAAGTACAGTCTAGTAATTGACTGTACAATCACAAACCTTAGTGACATTTAGGAAATCTTGCTTTACAGCCCAGTTTCAGATGGCTTTCTGTGGTTATTTGGAGAGATATGCTAAGTTTTTACTTACCCAAATGGAATTGTTCATACCTGAAACTTACTCAGCATCAAATTTGTATTTGTTTCCTAGTTCTAAGTCTCTGCCTCTGCTCATCAGAAAGAGAATTCCAGTATTTTTCTAGCTGTCTTGTATATAAGTAGTTCCAAACAGTTGAAAACAGGTTTCTGCCTGTTTCTAGCACAGCTTGTTCCAAGCTTCCCAGAGAAATTAATTATCAGAGCTTCCCAGAGAAATTAAACTTTTAATTTCAAAAGTTCCTCATACAGCGTGTGTCACACCTTGCATCTATGACGTGCTTTCATCCAGGAGATGTGACAGATTTTACAATGTCTGAGTCTTCATGCCAGAAGCTGAAGCTGAATTTTAGCCTCCTTTTTCCCATATTTTTCATAGTTTTGACTAACATTTTACTAGAGGAGCAAAAGGAAATTTGGCAGACATTTTTCTTTCTGTCATTCTGAGACATATCAATGGAATATATATAAAGAATATAAATGCAAAATAATAAAGATATTGTATGCAGCAAATGATACAAGTAGTTATGCCACTTAGGTAACCTGTGGAGCTAGGATTTCCAATTGCAAGTTTCTTCTAAATTGCCTGGCACTGAGCCACGGAAGATGAAATCTTTTAAAGAGTTCTTAAACAGGATCCACCAAACAAATGCAATACTCAGAGATACTAGCTACTTTTGAAAATTCTAGGTGTTAATTGCTGCAGTGACGGTCTTGGGATTTCAGTTTGTTCCAATGTTGGCTTTGAATATGTCTTTTCATGATGACAGAGTTCTATTTTTGAATGCCACATGTTTATTTATTGGGGGATGGAGGTTAATTTCCAACATTCATGCTTCAGATTTAAGCAAGGTCTTTGGATGTAACATCAAGACTAATACAGGCTGTGGTTATCACTAATTTTTAGTTGGGAATCTGGTCTAAAATCAAAAGGTAGTAAATAGATAGTCGGTATTTATTGTTTGAGAGCAAGTAATGCGGTAAACCAAGTATCTGATATCCTTAAATAGAGAGAACACCATGGTTAATGAATGTATCTGATGAACATGGAGCTATATTTAATATTTCACATACATACACCAAACACCAGAGCTGTCATGCCACACTAAGGTAACACCTGTTCCACATTGAGCTGCTGACACTTCCACTTTAATCCTCCATGATTTCAACAGACATTCAGAAGAAAAAGATGGAGGAGAATATGTAACATTTTCAATGCTCCTTGCTAAAATTCATATGGAGGGCTGCACAGAATCTATTAGGTTTAAATGTATTGGATGTAAGCATAGGAGGACATATAGAAAACAATGGACCATACTATCTTAAATTGCAGATTTTGTATCAAAGACAAGTTGTGGAGCAGAATAACTGATACAAAACTGCTCAGCTGTAGGGAAAGAAAAAAAAATCATTATCTCTTGGCCTTGAGGGAAACAGCAACGGTAACTTACCATCTATTCTTCCCTGCAATAAAACACATGCAACTCTTGAAATCATCAGCTACTTGTGTATGTGGCACAGCTATAATTTAGTATTTATGATGGCTTAATTCAGTCATTAATCCTGTAATAATTTTACCATTGGTAGTTAATGAAAAAAAAATAGCTATCAGATTTTATAGACTAGTGAATTTTAAAATAAACTACCCCCACCCTGAGCTTTCATTGGCAAATAATACCTAACCGTGGTTACCATCTAGCCCAAATTGCAGAAATCTTTGCCTGTTTACATAAAGGAAACAAGGAATTAAATAGAAATTAAATACAAATGTGAGTTTATTAATCTCATTACTTGTTCTTGCTAAGTGCTAATTCGCCTTATCCACTAAAAAGGTAGCACAAATAGAAAAGCTGTATACCAGAGGGCAGTAAAGAGGCAAAGAATGAGGAGGATTGTATGGAATATTGAAGTTCCAAAACACAGATTGCCCAGAGCAGTATATCACCAACAAATGGCTGTATGTGTAAATAGATGAGAAAAACCTGATGGCAGCAAAGAAAGGGTACAAGGTGCAGTTGTTGCCAGTTGTTATGCAGATTTGACTAAACTTTGCTAAGGAAATGAAAATCCAGAAAGGTCCAAAAGAATAGAAGATAAATGCTTTAAGAGAATTGTTACAAAACTGCATCAGGCACAGATTATTTTGCTTATAGGAATTATAGCACATTTTTGAGGACCACTTAGGTGAGTGTCCCGTGAAATTCATTTCGAAAATGTGGGAGCGAAGCACATGCTTCCACTGGCAGGATGGCATAAAGGTTGTTTCCTGGAAAAATCTGAAGCCTGCATAGTGGAGCTGATGATAGATTTTTTGCCAGTTCTACCCCTTCTTTTCTAAAAGTACAAAATGTCAGAGGTAATCTAGCAGCTCAGTGAATTAGAGACAAGCACAGAATACAAACTGTTCTGGTTTGAAGAGTTACATAAAGTGCAAAGGATATATTTTTTGCTGTATTCATCCACCTCATCCATTCACTTCAGTGATTAAAGTATTACCTATGGCACACTGACACAAGAAAACATGAGAAATTATAACTCCTTGTTAAAGCCCTGATGAACTTTGTGTAAGGACACACAACTACACTGGCCAAGTCACCAGGTGTGGAACTTGTCCCTTTCTGTAAGGCTGTCACAGCTTGATTTCATGGGATATTGAAAGTCCGTGCAAGACTGGACGACAAGATCTATTTTTTCTCATTCTGTTTAGTGGAAAAAGGACAGAAAGACAGCTATTTTCCCTCTTTTTCCATTTCAAAGCCAGTTTTCTATATGTATAATTTTGATTCGATATTATGATGTAAACACAGTCAGCTGAACAAACCAAATCCTTCATATCCCAAACAGCCTACAAAGTAGAAACAGATGAAACAGAAAAGGTACAACACCTGAATGGTCTGAGACACTAGAGACCCTCTGAGACCTTTGAGACCTAATCACTAGCAAATTACTCCTTACAAACATTTCGTCATTACATTAGTGAGAAAAAAAGAAACCAACTAGGTTCCCATATATGCAATCAAGAGGCAGCACACACACTCCAGGTTATTTATTTGTTAACAGCACAGCACTGATACTGTAATGTGATGCAATTTATTTGCTTAGTGTATTCATACCACATATCCACTTACCCAACACATGGAGTTCTGAATTATGTTCACTGTACAAGCTGGCCATTGCAGGCAAAGATGTATTTGGATTAAAATATACTGATGTTGGTAGGAGCATTGTCCTGAGATTTGCCCACCTCAAAGAGCTGAGAGCACTGGGTAGATCTCTGGAAATCCCAGAGAATAGTCCTGGGAGGTCATGCTTTAGAGGAGAACATGGAGCAGAGCTACAACGGGTTTCTACACTTTAAATAAGGTGCAAAAACCCCACTAAGTGTCAAAGCTGACTGAAGTCCACAGGCATCAGTGAACTGAGCTCAAAGGGTTTTGGATCAGACCCAAAATGGCTGCTCACACCTGTGTGAAATTTCATATAAGATTTGTCTCTTGGACTTTTTTTTCTAAAAAGCAGCCTATAAACATTTCAAAAACATTGGAAATCTTCCTGTATATATCAATAATGTACTTACTAGGCATGTCACTTTTTACCTGTCATAAGCCCATGAGGTCTAACATTTATGAATCTGCTTACTGTAACATTGCTAATTTTGACCATATTTCAGATTCTTTAGTCAAGCAATGGTATTATTCACTTCATAAATATACCAGGTCTCATGTCAAACTGCTATTCTTTTTTTTTAATAAGAATAACTTACCTAATATAACTTTTTGGAAAGGAACTCAGACATTGCTGAAGGGAAGTCTTACCTCTTAATTGATATATAGTGTTACATCCTCAGTGTGCTCCAAAGCCATTCTGAAAGAGAAATCTTTATAAAAGTTCAGTAGATATTAGGCAAAATATCATGCTTTTCTTTGGGATTTGCTAGACTTTATGTCTTTGAGCTTTCATTTTTATTATATTGTGTGAATCACTGGAATGTGTATTTCTCTAGCCAGAATTGCAAGTGTTTCAAATTACATAAAACCACAAATGTAAATACACAATTCCAGTATAACCTGAAGACTACAAGGATGATCTCCAGTTAGGTCCCTCTCTTGTTAAGACTGCAGTTTCTACTTGACAAAAGTGTTCTTCAAAATACTTTTCAGTTTTCCATGCTATCAAGCTAAATAAATTTAAGACTGTTAGCACTAGTAGAGAAAGCCACCAGTCCTAAGGCCTACTATAGACAACTGAGCACACTCAGACAGAGCACTAGTCAAAACAAGAGCTGTTCAAAATGCAACATCATGATTTGGGACAGGTCATCAGCAGCTGGAAATATTGCCATCCTTGGAAGTAACTTACATCAACTAAGAGCCTGGTTGGAAACATTGACCAGTTCGTGTTTAAAACCTTTCCATCTGCCTTTGGGTTATGAAGTAAAGCACAAACTCTAAGCAGCAAAGTACCCTGTTCTTCACATTGTAAGCTTTTGATATCAGTGATCTCCACTGGCTTCCATCCAGAAATACAGCTCAGGATGTGTTCATGTAAAGCACAGTTCTCATCTGTCAAACACAGTTACAATGCTCAGGACTATTAGCAATAAATGATACCCGGTTTATGGGCAGAAAACTGAGAATCTGCAAACAAGATGTGTGTTGAAGGCTTCACTGGGAGATGGTTGAAGAGTTAGAAATAAAACCTGGGTACTTTCTGAGGCAAGATCCTCTTCATCTTGGTGTTGTTGCTTAACGTCTGTAAAGCAATTTGGGATGCTAAGATGGCAATAAATTGCCAAAAAAAGCTATTACTATTTTCAGCATTACTATTAACTTTGAGCTTTTCTTTCATTTTCCTTCTCTGGCTCTTTGTGTCCTTTAATTGTCTTTGTCTTTCACTGTTTTTGTCTCCTTAAGACTGTAACATCTTCAAGGCAGGAACCACTACTTAACACTCTGCAGGTTCATTGCTTACCACACTGTGGCCCTGAGTGCTACCTACAATTTTATACGTTACACATATTGTATAATGTAAAGATTAATTCTCCTAGCAGTTTAAAATATATACACGCATAATTTTTCAGCTAATGTAAAATACATGCTGGCCTCTGTCAAGGTTACAGAAACATAAAACTTTAATCTGTAATGCTAGAGCACAAGTTTCATCCGATGAGCATGAGCTGCGTTTACTTGAGGGTTCTTTTTCAGCTGAATTGCTCTTAAGAACAGCTAGAGAGACAGGTAGCTTCTATATATTGTAGGAAAAATCACAGCATGGCTCTTCTGCCAGTTTTGCCATTTCCAAAACTCAGAAAGAGTGTGAGTGTTTAAGAGGACAGGTACTTAGGATTTTGGTGCTTGCTACTCCAAGAGCAGTGGTTAGTACCTCCACACCACATTTTGCCCCCATGGCAGCAAGCCCACCATATTTAGATCTTCAGGAACTTTGACCAGGTTTCCATTTTAGCTCTGGCCATTCCCCTTCCCATAACCAGGGCAACCATGACAGAGCCACACTGTAGTCCAACATCCTTGACTCAGAAAAATTTGTTTTTGCTTGCACTGCAGACAAATTCTGAGCAGCCTTTCAGCTCATTAGCTTTTCTCCACTTTTGCTGTCGTATCTTAACACTGCTAGGTGCAATGACTTCTTATGCTGGCACATGTATGCAGGGACAATAGACTGCCAGGTGCTGCAGCCTTTGAAATAGGTCTCCCTTTCCCTAAAAAAACCATGATTTTATGAAGAATCTGACTGACTGTGAATATATCCTGAAAGTATCAAAATAGAAATAGTGCTTCCCTTCTATGTTTTGAAGTTTTAGCTCTGGGCAGTTTAAGCATTTGAAGCAAGCCAGATGTCAAATACTCTCAAGGGGAAATAACCACAACATTACCTTTGGATTCAAATTTTCTCCCATAAAAAGAGAGTTAAATCTGGACTGCAAATATGAAATATGCAGTACAGATGCAAATGTTGTTCTAATTCTCAGACGTACTTTAAAAGTATGTTAATGATTTGACTGTGTTGTTCTAATAAGACCGATTCTGGGTTTGTGTGCAGTTGCAGAGCATGGTTTACTCAGTTCTAACACTTCCTAGACTAATCCAGTCATTTCTGCTCATAGAAGATTATGGAAATTCTGAGATTTATTAAAATGTGCCTTGAGCAACATACATAGGTGTGGCCTAGGAGGAAGGTATTAAATGAGAAGTCCTCTTACCAGAGCAAAGGAGTTAATTTCTGGAAAAATACAAAGTCAAGCAACTAAGAAAATTTTTGGACATAGAACATAGTTAATTTAGAGGTAGATTAAGGAATAATGTGTCCGCACTACATCTGAAATAGTTTCATTAGGTATAGCTAGAATATCAACACCAATTTCTTAAATTACAACATTTGTTTTCTTTTTTTAAATAACCCACCCTTCCTACATAGTTGAAGACCTCTTTTTGTATAGCTTCATAAACCAAGCCTGAAAAAAAGGTAAATAAAATTAACCAATTAATTTCATGCAAGATTTTTCCTCAACAAATCTAATTTTAGGGTACCTACATCCTTTAGATACGTCTGTGAAATTAAGTGAAAGCTTAGACTTGAAATGAGGAGTAGAATCACAGAATCAGAGCATCAGGTACCTCTGTATGGTTGGAAGGTACCTCTGTATGATGTCTAGTCCAACCCTCTTGCTCAAAACTCGATCGGCTAGAGCAAGTTACCCAGGACCAAATACATAATCACATTGTTAGATAACTTAACAGTTTGGATGTAGTTACTTGAAAGTCTTGGTTGACAACAGATCGGAATTAACAGCTAAAAAGTATGAACTTTTCTAAAAAGTTAATTCTGAACTTAAAATATGGATGCTGTCATGAATGGGTGATTTAGATTGCTTAAAGAACCACTGTCAAAGGTATTAGCAAAAGTGGTTTTAATATGATGTTGTAAAAGTGCGACTTAACAAAGTTCGATGGCAAGGTTCACTCTATTACTGTACGGCACAATCATTTGAACAGTGATTCAAAACTATCAAGGCACAAATCAAAGTTACCAAGACAAAATCAAAGTTACAAAGACAAAATTAAAGTTACCATACTACAAGGTTATGCATGATATCAGTCGCTTACCAAAGATCTGCCGTTGGTAAAAGGCCTCTCTGCCTCGAGGAGCAAACTTGAGAGGTGTCCCAGCTCAAAGGGAGATCACCGCCATGCAGCCACGCTGCCTGGCAGGGAGAGCTCAAAGAAGGCTCACTTAGGCTGTCATATTTATGGAACAAAGTGGTTGGCTCGTAGTCAAATTACATGTGATGGGAAAGATATGCATGGGACTCCTTGTACCCACAACTTTCTTTGTTCCTTGATAAATGAGTCTTAGAAAAGCCACCCGCTATTCATGTGTTAATCGCATGATCGGTGTTCCAAGCTCATATGCATCGATGCTCACTGTGTCACTCTGCTCTTTTGTGGGTTTTCAGAGAACAGATTGGAACTAGAGGAGTTCTTGGCCCAGCTACAGCTCAGGCCTTTACCTCCTTTAGAGCCCATACCAAACTACCGCTAGTTTGGTTAAGGGGATGAGTGCATCCGTCACAGATGCTAAAAACAGGAATTTGTAATGGTTTTAATAGTAACTACAATTCTTAAACAAAATACATTTAATGAATGTTCAAGAACTACTAATTAGAAAGCACAAAGTAATTGGTCAAGATTCCTTCCATTTTAAAATTAGGCTTCCATATTAAAATGAGCTTCTAATGTGACCAAGCTTTTGTTTTGCCAGGCCCATGGGGCAAGTTTCAAGCTGCAAGCAGGAGAGAATTCGTACTTATTTTCACAGTCAGGTTTCTATTCTCGCATTCATAGATTTGGTGACAATTAAGCCATCAAGCAATTCTCACCACAGAATCCAAAGGCTGAATTAATCCATTAATCCATAAGGTATTCTTCTTCTTTAATAGGATCACATGCATACACATTTTCTATGTCAAAAAACAGAGATTGTGTTGTATTTCATCCTGTGTATATCCAGACTATGGCAATAGCAGGAGTTCTCTACTTGTGAACAGAGCTGCCTGTAAGCACTCTCCATGCACTATTGAAAGTGCAAGCATTAATTACAGCACCTGTTCAATACAGAAGTGTGTTTTCTAGGGAGGAACAGGAAGACAATGTTTTTCATTTTAAAGGCTGGAAATTTTGAGCAATAAACAATAAATGCAACATGTCTGGCCAAATCCTTCAATAGGAGAGGAAAGGTAATTTAGACAGGACATACATTTGGATTCAAATAGAAGGTGCTACTCAGGAAAAGAGGATTCCTCCTATGCCAATTCAATTTCTGTACTAATCTTAAGTAGTAATGATCATCTAAGATGAGGATATACAGACAATCTTCCATTCTTCAGTGAAAATTTAGGTAGAGTCTAAATAAGAAGGGCTCAAAATAATCTTATTTTGAATGTGTCATATGTCTTGATACAGACGGGTGACTTCATATACTGCTCAAAGGAGGCTGATCAGATTTCCACCACAGCACAAAAGCTAAATCAGGTTGGAGCCGCTACAGACTCTAACCATATCCTGGAACATCCATGTTTAGTGTAAATTCAGTTCTCACCTACAGCAAAGTAATCACTTTATGGTGTCACAGTTCTACTGGAAAAAGGAAAAAGTGAAAAAGGACTGCAAGTGCAGTCATATGAAAACATGCCACCTAGGAATAAACATAATGGAAGCCTCTAGAGATGTAGCTGAAAGTATATGCTTTTTTACTGTAAGAAAGGGAATTGAATGTTTTCTTCTGCAGTCTGCTCCTCACATAACCTAGAATAAGTCACCTTGTTCTGAGGGTCTGGGCCAAATTATCAGAATGTTATTTGGTCTTTTGCATAGTCGTCTTTGCTGGTCATCTCCTATAAAATACTCAACACAAAAGGAAAGCCCTTTTGCCTCCAGTTAGTATTTTCTTTCACTAGTTCCCCCAACACAGTTTCACCTTCTGTTTTGCAAGGAGCTTCATTTTGTATTTAAAGAAAAAGAGGGAGCCACGGAATACATATTTGCATGGCATTGCTTTGCTTCCAGTAGTAAAAACAATAATTATAATTCACTGTCACACATTACAGCAGGAATATAGTGATTTCATTATTCCATATCAGGTGATGCCTGATTAAGAATTATTTCACCCAGTCTATGATTTAAACATGGTTTTATTTCAGAAGACTTTGTTCTTGTTCGCATGTTTGTTGAAACAGAACAACAGCATGGCAAATGCTTATCTTTGCAGTATTTGTTCAAGAGAACAATGATCTTGGAGGTAATGCACCATCTATCAAACTTGGTTATACTGCAGGGAGCAATAAAAAAAGAAAGTAGTTGTTTGAGTCTGATGAGGGAGATAATATACTGAAATAATGGTTCTTTTGTTTTCTTACTTCCCTGCTAACTCCATTAGGACATAAACTTCCCCCTTGTAGTAAACTAGCACAGGCTCCTGTGGGTAGCCCGGTACCAACTGCAAGTCTGGCTTTTTGAGGAGACCACACTAGCAGACATATGGAAGAACTGAGTATTTCGAATAGGGATTCAATAAAATGGGATGTTTCTATCCTTATCTGTAGAACTATGGTTAAGACACTGAATAAAGCTGAAATGATTCAATTTTACTGGAGGTTTAATCCCTTTAGGATTAGTTTTCCTACTGAGATAGGGGCCTTATTTCTTTTTGAAATTCATGCTAAAAGCAAACAAGTAAGTTTGTTATTAGCCTCTGTAAGTATTGATTTTCCATTCTTTTTGACATGTTTCCTTACAGCCACAGAGCTGTCCATTCCATTTTAATGAAACCCATTGGAAATTTTATTGTGGCAATGCCCTGTTGTACCGTTACACACAAGAATTTTTCGGTGCTTTTGTTCTGAACCTCCTGGGATTTATAGGTCAGCTATAAACATTTATTGTGCTATCCCCACATTCCCTAAAGTGGCTGAATAACTATGGGATACTGTCTGTGCATGTGCTGGAGTTAAGTGCATTCAGAAAGTCTGGAAGGTTCACAATGGACACATATATGAGCATGTTTCCTTTTGGAACAAAAATAAACAACTCAAGTAGATTCAAGTTCAGAGGGATCAGAGATCACCCCTTTTCATCTACATATCCAGAACCACATATTAACCATGCAATCAAGACTAAGTATTTTTTTACAAGCAAGTTCTTCAGTTATTTAAAAATACTTCTGTCAGTTAGGTTAGGGGAATCTAAAGCAGAATTAAGCAGAATTTGTCCCATTCAGATAACTCAGCCATTGTGAGACTTTTGTATAATCTTCCTGCAAACTACTGAGCCAAGCTGTTACTTTATTTACATTGTAAGCTTCTATAAATTGCAGTATTTCCCCTTTCTTCTTTAGTATCTTTTTCCATTGCTTTTACATTGTTGCCATATGGTCTCATACTCCATGAGATGGCATGTACTACGTTCTTTACGACCTCTATAATCTAACAGGTTTGATCTGGATTTGTCTTGGTGTTCTTAACTCAGGCTCTTTCCATTGTTGTTCTTCTAATCTGACAATGTTCTTCGTATGTATATTTACTATAATAATGTTATTGCTTATAACCACACACTTGCAATGCAACCAAACATTCCCCCTTCCTTATAGGTTGCTGAATCATTTCCCTAGCAAACTTTATTCCAAAGCAGAGAGACAGCAATTTATGATAAGGCTACATAGGTCTGTGGCCTCCTCATCTATTCTGACTTAATATCCATCCTCTCACATTCTCAGGGAACCACGGAGGTAATCACTTCTGAAAACTGGCCTGTGGATTAGATAGTGGTATAGTAATACAGTGAGAAAGCTAGAGCAAAAAGACATTCTGCAACACCTGAGTACCAAAAAAAAGGTGATTTTTAATGACTGATACAATCAGATATTTTTTATTCCTACAATGGCTTGAAGTTACTAATGCTTTAGATCTTTTTCCAAGCTTCACCCTGTAAAGTGCTGCGTGTGTTTTAATAGATGCCAAATAATATAAGTTATTCTAAAGTCGGATGAAAGTGAGATAACTCATCACTTCACAGAACTGATTTTTGAGACGGATCTTACCCTAAACTGATACTACGATTCCTGCATTCAGACTTTGACTGTGAATTCAAAAATGAAATTAACCCAGTGTACAAGTAAAGAGATTTTTTTCCTGCTTCTGGAAACTCAGCATGAGATTCATAAACAAAAATGCAACATTTCCTCTCCCTGTGTGATTGCTAAGAACTCAGGCTTTTCAGTTCCACATAAAATGAACAGAACGCAAACACATATATCATGCTTGGATCCATATACTCAGCAGCCACTGAAAAGATTTCCAGAACATAATACTTAAAGACATGTGTTGTTCTTTGCAGACTCTGTGACAGAATTACTGTTGATCTATATTGCAGTTTTGCTATCCTCATGCAGCAGTCTGAGTACAGGATCTAAAGCTTAGCTTTTCAACTACTTCCACTCAACTATGAATTGAAAAATAAGACAGCTGTTTTGTAGCATTTTTCAAAAGAGAACGGGTTCCAAAGCAAAGATACTATAAACTCCCTGAGAACAGTGAAATATAGTCAAACTACGTTTGGATCCAGCTTTTCCATTACAAATCCCATAGGAAATTACATTTTGCAGATGGGAAGTAAATGTCTCAATGAGATGTGATCTAAGTGGTCCAGCGAGAGATTTTTATGACAAGAGCAACAAAAAAAAAAAAAAAAAAAAGAACATTTTATTGCTTTTCTCTTCATTCCTATGTTTTTCTCTCTCACACGTTCAAAGTCATACTCTAATTCATCAAGCAACCATTACTTTACAGGGATGTTTTAATTACTATTGTACAGAAGACATGCAATTTTTTTTTTATTAACATTATATCCTCTGGACATACCAAATAATATGTTTGTTAATCATTTAATAAACCAAAATCCAGATATGGAACTGATCTTTTCAAAGATTGCTCTACTGTTGTCTTCACAGATTCAGAGAAATCATCTTTTGTCATAGAAGTCACTGTGCACACCCATTCATAGTAGTCAGCCAAGTCATATGCTAGAAACCCTAGTATCAAGAAGCTGACAAACACTTGCATCAAAAATACCTTAGGATTATTGTAAGTGGAAGACCTCAGACCCCTGCAAAGAACTACTTTATTCAGAGTCTTTTAAATGCTCTTGTTCATGAATACCCTAACTTACTTTTGTTTGGTATCACTACTGGTAGGATTGGCAGCAACAGCTTCTCTTTCCTCAACTATACTCTTCAACTTTCTAATTTCTCAAACCAGAAGCTCAGCTTCAGTAGTCAACCCTTGTATTACATCTCCAAACTTTCCAGACAAGGACTCCAACCCCAGGCCTTCATGTACTGTCTCCACTCTCCCACCACATACAGAAGTTCAAAAGAGCTGAGTATCAATCCATTACATAGGCCATCAATGGCATATATCTCCCTACCATATCCATAGGAAAAGCCATCCCATTAGGGGATGGGATAGGACTCTGTTTCCCTCGAAGTCAATAACTGTCCATGAGGATTACATAAGATAAACACTGTTGATCAGGCCAAAGGTCCATCTGCTGATCCCTCACAGGACCCATAAAGCCCTAAGGAAAGTAGAAGATATAAGGTAAGTGTACAACATAGTTCTACAAGCTCCTTCCAGATTCCAGCAATCACTGTCTTGGTGACAATCAGAAGTTTTGCATCAGACTAGAGTATTTAATACTCTTTGATGAACCTGTTCTCTATAAATTTGTCTATTTGCTTCTTTGATCTTCATTTTTTCTGAGTAATAACAACAGATTCAAGCCATAAGGTTATTATGATATGTAGCAAGCCAGAGCTAGTAAATTTAAGTGGCTAATCCAAGGTTACTCACAGTTCTTCATCAGATGAGCTACTGATTCGTCTTTTGACATGTCTGCTAAATCAACAATTCAACAAGTTGATAAACTACTGCCCCATCTTTGTTCATTACTTAGCTTCTCTTGACTGTTGCAGCAATTTCTTACAGGCTAAATAGCACAGGAGAAGTATTGGGGCAGCATAAGAGTGGGAGGGGGGGGTTGGGGGTTTGTTTTGTTGTGGGGGGGGGGGGGGGACAGAGCAAGCACATGTTTTTCTATGCAATTACTCAAGGTTATAATTCAAGCACCATGTTTGTATGAAACAAAGATATATTCATGACCTTTCCAAGGCAAAAAATGAGATCAGGCAGATACAGATAAAGAATGCATCTCAGAAGCTATGTAAGACCTGACATATCGTTATTACAGAAAAAACATTGCCTTGTTTTGATGCAAGAGGAAGAGAGCATATGGAAGACTATAATATGGAGTAATCCATCTGTAAATAGCATACGATACTCACAATCCCCTACACAGCATTTGTCTGATACAGGAGAAACTTGTAGTCTGTGTCAAGCAAAATAGATTTTTCCAAAGTCCAAATAAATTTTGGATTATATGTCTATAATGATGTAGAAGCTGACAATGTCTTTGCACTTGTCAGGAGAAGGCCTGCATCCTGAAACTCTTCCTCCCAGGGAAAAGACATAGTTAAGTTCTGCAGCAGATCCTGAACTGTGAATACCAGAATTCTGGACCACACAAAGGTACAAAATGCTGAAGACGGATTTCTCAACAGGCAACTTGTATGCTGTGAAGAACTGGCATGTGAACAAACCTATAAAAATCTTCAGCATGCAACAGAAGGGGGCATATTTTAGCCTAAAGCCTAATGGAGAATTAGGATGTATGCCCTGTAAGATTTCCATTTTAATTTTGGACAGAAGTGACTAATATTTTTTCCCCTGTAACAGTTTGCAGCATAAATGTGGGTATTAACAGTTCCATGTATAGCAGTGAAAAATATCCATTAAAGTGCCCATCACAGTCATTGTAACTATTGTTATCTGTACATAACACTTATCATTAGTTATCTAGCACTTAAGCTTGACTTAAGTTGTCATACCTCTACTGATTCCCAGAAGCCTACATTGGCAAAGTAAGACATATCACAGGATTCTTTCTCATATATTGCAAAGAAGAGAATGTTTCATTAAAATTATCTGTCATTCAGTCCCACTTAAATATTACATTTTTTTTTAAATTATGAAGTTTGTATCACTGATTGTGAACAGTCCAATGGAAGTTTTAAGTTCCTTACATAACTGTCTGAATCCATACAGCCAACTAATAAAATACAACTGTTCTCACTTGGTGGACCACCTCAGTAGACAGGCCTACAAAATCACAGTGTGGTCTTTGGGTAAGCAGAGCAGAAGCCAAATGAGTGCAGCAGTTATTAGAAACATAAAGTCTTCAAGACTAAATTGCCTGAAGTTTATTTGCAAAATTAAGAACTAATTAAAAAGAGGAAGCTGAATTAGAACATAAAGAACATGTCTGTATTCAAGATGGAATGAAAGCACTGGAAGTAGTAGAACAGGGGAAAAATTTGCAAAGTTGAAAGATTAGTTGGAATATGCAATGAACACTCAAGGGAAGGTGGTCCTGGGAATAGGGCACCAGAGCTAGGCTCAGGAGGCTTGACTCCACCATTAGCCTTAAAGGACCCTAGTTTTAGGAAGCACTGAGTATCCAAACTCTGAGAAGCTGGCCAATTTAAGGTAATAGGAAATCACAGACCACAGTGGTTGATTCTGGAAGGTCCCTCTTTGCTTATGGGAACAAAATATACCCAAGTTACAGTTCTGAATTCATTTTATAATCATTTCCCTAGCTCTGCTTCATGTGCCTCTTTCCCAAGAGATATACTCATTTATTTCCAAAGGGGTCCTGAGAGAAGCAAGAACGTCAACAGCAGTATTGCAAAGCAAATAATTCACTGAGCTATCCAATCCAACCCTCTACACTCTAATACTTTTCTTTCAACTGCTGCCAAGTTTGCATCTTTATTATTCAGGAAAAGTATGTTTCCCCTCATAGCTACTCTGTGAGGAGCAAACATTATTTACTATATAACTTTTACATTCAGAAAGAAAAAAACCAAAGGCATAATTCATCATCACTAAGCTTTACTTCAGGGTTGCTCAGCTGAATCAGTAGAATTACAGCAGAATAAAATTGGAGTAACTTGATGACGAATCAAACTCCCAGTCTCTGGAAATTTCAGGTTACTTGTGGCCTGTGAAATGGCAGCTGCTTACAAAATCACTGTAACAATCAATTTTTTGATCTTGGTTTCCCTACGATTTACGTCATGAATAGATGTATAAAAAAGATCACAAGGAAATTTAGGAAAGTATAAATTTAATGGGAACTGAGGATCATATAGATTAGGTTATGTAAGCAAGCCTCTGACTAGGCAATAAAGAAATTATTCTCACAATCCATGACAAAAATATCAGTTTTCTTACTGAGAAGTTTTGAAAATGGTGAAGAAAAAGCTTAAAAGGAAAGTCAATACCTGATCCACAGTCATTCAGGGTTTGCATTTTTGTAGTCATGAGTATGTTACCTTTCCAAACATTAGTTCACATAACAAAATGTCAGCATAAATATCTTGGGGAATTTGGGGGTCTGTTTAAGCCAACACAGTCCAGCAACATAAATATTAAATCATCAAAACCTTTGATCAACAAAAATATCTATTTTTTTAAATTGAAAAAAAATTAAGCCAGAAAAGTCATAGAAACATAGAATCACAGAATGCTTTGGGTTGGAAGGGACCATCAAAGATCATTTAGTCCAGTCCCCCTGCCATATGCAGGGACATCTTGCATTAGATCTGGTTGCTCAAAGCCCCGTCCAGCCTGACTTTGAACACTTCCAATGATGGGGCATCCACAACTTCTCTGGGAAACCTGTTCCAGGGTCCCACCACCCTCATCATAAAAAAATATCTCCATTATATCCAATCCAAACCTACCCTCTTTCAGTTTAAAACTATTGCCCCTTGTCCTGTCACTACACACCCCGGTAGAAAGTCTTTCCCTGTCTTTCTTATAAGCCCCCTTTATATATATGAAGGGCCGCAATAAGGTCTCCTCTCTTCTCCAGGCTGAACAACCACAACTCTTTCAACCTTTCTTTATAGGAGAGGTGTTCCAGCCCTCTGATCATTTTCGTGGCCCTCCTCCAGACCCGCTCTAACAGGTCCATGTCTTTCTTGTACAATCATCTGTATCAACATAGTCCTGAGCACTGAGGCAACCAATCCCTTCTGAGCAAAACAAGCAAGCAAACATCAACTATTTTTCCTCCAAAGTGGCACAATTAATAGTGAGTCAAAGCCTAGGAGAGGGTAAGGAGTACCAAACACCAAGTAGCATTGCTTCATGTGGCAAATTCCTTCTTCACCATATTCAGGGCCTAATCTCATTCATACTCCATTTGTAAAATTTCCATCAGTGTCAAAACCAATTCCTTGTGAGAACATCAAGGGTAAGATGAGATCCCAAAGGGCTCCAAAAGCTCTGAAAAGACTTTTGATAAGGCCTAGGGGATGGTCCTGGCAGAAACAGTACAGAAAATAGAGATGACAATTAGAATAAGCACTTTCAAAGTTTTGTAGCCTGAAGTCAGGGCTTGACCACTGATATTGCAATAAATAATTTCAAGCCTGTTAAAAAAGGATTGGCAACTTGCTCATAATTTTAGGTCCAGATAAGTTGTCACCTTAAAACAAACGCTTGTTCTTTTTAATGTTTTAATTTGTATTAGAATTTAATTTACAAGTCCCACTGAAAGTAATGGTCTGAGTAACAAGCAGATGCACTTTCCCTTCACAAATGTCCATGACAGATGGGATGACAAAACCCTGAGCTGATCAGTAAATTACCTGCAGTGCAACATGCAGTAATTCACCTACCCTACCATTTGCTCTTCATTTTTTACTAGGCTGGGCCAATCCCTTACTTATATATTCAATATTGAATTGTAACACTTTTGCAACTAAGTATATCATTTCTAGTCATCCCAAGTTTGCAAAGAACAAAGCACATTTCTTAATGCAGAAAGTACTTAAGAGCAGTTAGAGGTCTAAGTAAGTAGTAGCTACTTAATGGTAGTTAGAGGTCACCAGAGCCATCACATCCCCATTCTAGGATCGCTGGCCCCTCAGTTACACTGCAAACATATCAAAGCTTTTTGGAAGTTAGCTGACTTATAACCTGCTCGTTGTACAGGAATACATTTCAAATTGAGTTGGCAAAGCTGACTTACATTGTTAGCCTGAGAACAGCTCTGCACTGGGAAAGTATCTATTCTCCTAATATGCCTCAGCCAGCTACTTCACAGCTAGCTCAAGCTTGTATGTGTCCAGGAGACAGATTTTTTTTTTGCTGTTGGTAGTTTTACTTTTGGAGAAGTAGGGGAATGTTGAGGCTGTACTTGCTAAGAACTCTTCTCCCCTTCTCTACTCTTTCCTTTCCCCCTCGCAGAAATCACTTGGAGGCTCAGCTGTGGCCAATGAACCAAACCAGCTCCTTTAGGGAAAATTTCACTTCAGTTTTGAGTACAATCCTCTCTGGGCTAAATGGCAACTTATTATTTTCTACTCCAAGGAAATACTCAGCAAAGCTAGTACTTCTCCTGAAATGCCTTCTCAATCTCCAGCAGGCAATATGTGGATACAAGAAACCAAATGAAAGTTGAAAGTTATACATCAAGAACAAGAACCATACACACAATTATCTGCTGCTCCTCCAAAGCCACTCTCTGCATTATATATTTTTTGATTTAGATTTCAAGGCAGAAACCTATATGGTCTCCAAAACTAACAAGGACTCCTGTATGCTTTGATAACATTAATATTCTTGATTTCCATACAGTAAGTCAATCTGTTTTTTACTGTCACTAAAATCTTGATCTCAACAACTTCCTGGGGCAGTAAGTTCCACAATTTAACCATATTTCATGTGAAGAAGTTCACTAGATTAGAATTCTGTAACTGTTAAATCTACCTTATATTTCCAGCTCCTGTGTTACACACCAGGGAAAATGTGGTTAATAAAAAAATCTAATTGGAAAACCCAAGACTTCTCACAGCATCTACTGTATTTCTTACAAAACCTGTGATGTGTTCTTTGGCACAGCTCTCTCATCAGTGGTTTAAAAAATTTGGGCACAAATATGAATGGAGATTTTCCTACCAACAATGTGAATATACTACTGCATTTTGAACACAATAAAGCAAATTATGACTATTTTAATTACTGCCAAATCTACTGTGTGCTTTTGTTTCCATTCAGTTAAGATTACTGTTCTGTGACATCCTCAGAACTCGTAAAGACCAACTCCCAAAAGGTATCACTGCATAATTCTCATCTTTTGATCAGTAATAAACATTCCCCAGTAAAATGAATTTATTTTCAGTGTCATTGTACTGTGCAACAGTCTGGTACTGTAGCTTATGTACTTGGTAAGTGGCAAAAATCTTACCTTACTTCCTCAGACTTTTATTTTAGAATAATAATCATAGAATCATAGAATCATTGAGGTTGGAAAAGACCTCTAAGATCATCGAGTCCAACCGTCGACCCAACACCACCATGTCCACTAAACCATGTCCCTAAGTGC
>NW_008794744.1:76967-90297 GCF_000699145.1 Aptenodytes forsteri | reverse complement strand
CCTGGGCACACTGCCGGCTCATGTTCAGCCGGCTGTCGACCAGAACCCCCAATAATAGGCACACAAATAATTAATTGCTTATTTTACTTTTTTTTTGTGCAAATTTCCATCCCCTCACAGATGTATTTGGCTAATGCATCACCTCGGTTCACAAATGTCTCAAAATTCTCCAATATTTGTAACTGTGAGTTTGTTGTGCATATATATATACACACACACACATATATATAGCACACCAGGACTCTGATTTCTGACTGCGGTTTCTAGCTAAATAATAGTAGATCATGCTTCTCAGTAGCCATACCAGTTTACCTGAACGATGTGAGAGCAGGCAAGCATGATATATGTTCTGTGGCCACATTTTTTTTCTTTTATATAAGAAATAATTTTGAAAGAGTACTCAGGGATATAATCAGATATCTTCACAGAGCATCTAAGAGAATTTGTGTGCCTCTAATAACATCTGCACTGATGAGTGACTCCCACTGTCCAGACCTGTAAAGTCAATAGAAAGTGGTAGGCTCCCCTATTCAGATTATTTGCCATGGGTGTATAACCTGGCTGTCATCCTTAATGCCCTCTGTATTGACTGTATTGGCAGAGATCCAAAACATGGCACCTTTTTGAGAGAGGATCAACTCACTTTCCTCAGCTTAATCATTATATTACACACATTAAAGAAAAGTAGCTTTCAGGCACCACAGTGATTAATGGGGCAAACGTATCCACCAGGCCAACCCTCCATTCTGGTCCATATGGACAAACTGGTGCATAGGAAACCTAGGGAGTGCCTGGTTTGCACTTCAACATCAGTGCAGAGACCAAACCAGGGTAGAGGCAAAGGACATTCACATAAAGCGCCAGCGGAGTGATTTGAACATTCAGAAGAAATCAACTTAAAAAAGCCTAGGCTAGGGTATGGTCAGAGTGAACTCTCCTGGGATTCTGCAGTTTCTTTGGACCCCAACAAAAATACAAGCCAGTTGAAATAAAAATGACCTAACTTTCCTATGAATTACATTATAAGCCAGCTGAAGTAAAAGTGACCCTACACCACCAAGTAGGTTTCTTATGAATTGCTTTGTCCTTGTCAACTGCTTAGATGACTCCTTGTCAATCTAATGCTAGCCTCAAAAGAGGAATATAAATAGAGCAGGGTAGTCACTGCATGCTTCTGATCCACTGCAGCAGCCAGAAACCCTGCTAACTACTTAAGAGAGAAACACATAACACAATGCTATAAATATTTCCATTTTCTTCTTTTCTCAGGCACTTTTTTCACCCCAGAGAGTGGAAATAAGACTGAGGAGGCTGATCATATGACCCTGGGAGTTACTGAAATGATTGCTCTGATATGAACAGTCTCTGGTGGGATCCTAATGAACCGTATGCGTTGGTGACATTAGCAGCAGTCATTAACTTTTGGCCTAGATCATCAGTTTCAGGAAATGTGTGGCTTGCAGCATGCTTCATACTTACTGCTGTTGTTCTCATACATGGGTTACTACTAAAATGATCTTCCATTTTCAAAGACTTGTGTGTCTCAGCTATATCATGTTTAGTGGGGGGAATGTAACAGGAACTTGTAGTGTGTGTTAAAAAAGGAGAAATGTTTGACACAGACTTCTGTATCTGTGATTTCAGGTGTATTTTCTGTTACTATCTGTAAAGCTGTAAGATCATAGAATCATAGAATGATTAAGGTTGGAAAAGACCTTTAAGATCATCGAGTCCAACCGTCAACCCAACACCACCATGCCCACTAAACCATGTCCCTAAGCGCCTCATCTACACGTCTTTTAAATACTTCCAGGGAAGGTGACTCAACCACTTCCCTGGGCAGCCTGTTCCAATGTTTAACCACTCAAGATAAGATATTGTAAGTGACAATAAACCGAGATTCGGTTTCAGATAATTTTTTCAGCCCTCCCTTTTCTTTGACTTCTAAATCCCATATATTTCCTTCTTCAAAAACAAAACTTTCCAAGAGGCTAGTGTCTAGCTAATGACTGCTAGCACACACATTAATCATTTCCACAATGTCAAAGACTGGTGCAAGAAGCAAGTATCTGGTTTGAAAGTTCTGCAGCTGGCAATATCCACTTGCCTTTTAATGCCCTTCAGCCACCAATAAGGGCAAAATTTCCCCACAGTATTTGAGGCTTCATTTGTAATGGCACTCAAAAGTCCAAACTGGGGTTATTAATGCTGAATCAAAAATGCAACATCAGTCAAAGTCAAACTTTATTTTGTCATTTCTCTTTCTCTTCCATCAGCTTCAGAGCTGGATCCAATTTTTGCTTTGTATAAATGTCATAGTTCTGGCATGATCCAGCCAAAGGCAGGTCAGTGGATCAAAACCTCCATTGACTTCACTGGTGCGTGAGTAGTTCCTTAAGTCATTTAAGAACGAGTCAGGAAAGAACCATGGAAATGTACAAGCTTACAAGCTCTTACAGCAAGCAACTGAAGCCATTGAAGACACTGAAATTTTGAGCCAAAATAAACAAACTTCCCAGGTCAGGGGGTTACATGCCACCCTGGGAGTACTGACTAGTAGATTGCATTTTGATAGATGTGCACTTTAACTCAAGTTTGCTCTCTGGTTTCAATCCAATTAAAACATTCCCAGGTTAACCAGGTGATTTAGCTTTACTGCTCTTATTGCCATTAACTTACAAACATCAAGTGACATTTGCCCTGGAGATTGTTCTTAAGTTACATATTGGAAATGCATCCTTTCACCCTAATTTGTAGTGGTTTATTTAATGTAATGGGAATGGGAAAGAAGCACCTTGCGGTTGTCAGTAATCACAGGCTTGTGAAAATAACAACTCCATGCGATGTTCTTTTGAGGTGTGAAAGTGTGTGTAATAAGTTAGTTAGTGTTTCCCTAGTGTCCAGGTGTCAGGGAGCAAGGCAGCAGGCCCTCACCCCTGCAGCACCCAGTCAGGTGAGGTGGCACGGGGCCCAGCTGCATCCAGCAGTCCATGGGGACAAGCCCAGGACGAGGCCTGGCCAGGAAGCCATGCTGGCAGGAAGGACATTGCCGGGCATGGCGTGGCCATGACGTGGTGCGGGCTGAGACTGAGGGCTGAGATTAAAGCAGCACCTGAGCAAGCAGGGAGCCCCCAAGGTGACTCCTTGCAGCCCACACCCACACAGCTCCTTCCAAGCCATCCTGTCCCGGCCCCAAGGCTACCCCCAGCCAGTCTATCTGGGCAGCAACACCAGGTCCCCCAGGGCAGGAGGGACAAGGCCACAGAGCCCCGGAAGCAGGGGAGACAACATTGTTCACTCTCAGCTATTAATTTTCAGGTTACATCAGTAACAAAATCCTCCTTGACAGAGGATTTTTTCATACCTTGCGTATGCTGACTTCACTATCTTCTCTTTTTTAAAAGGCTGCCTTCCAAAACCCTGCGTGCTTCCCTGAGTAAGCGGTCAAACGACACAGCTTCGCTGAGGGAACGGTGATGCCAACACCTTGCGTGCCACCACGGGGTCGGGGTTTCCGCACTGCCCACACGTCTCTGCCGCGTCATGGTAAATAAGAAGCAGCTCACGTAGGTAGGATAGTAACAGAAGATGGTAGGAGTCTTCCTCCTGGCTAGACTGAAAAAAAATTGGGAAGGACCTTCTAGAGAAGCTTTTACTCTTAATGTCATACTCAGTTTTGATCAAGGATATTTACAGTCTGGGCTGGCTATCAGTGAAATGTGACACCACAGAAATCATACATAAAAAGATGACTTGGAAACCCTAGTACATGAATCACAAGTGATAATGATCTACATAAGTGGCAGAGTCATCCTCCATGTCAATAAAGTACATTGCATAAGTGCAAAATAGAGCAAACTTTCATTGGATGCTCACCATACTGTATGGCTGGCCATTTGTAAATTCCACCAAACCCAGTTAGGCATCTATTCCCTTGGCTGTATCCTTGAACACGGAAACAAATGCTTCATAAGAGACACCATTAATTGTATTTTTTTTTTATTCCAAGGCTTTTTTTCTGGATAGTACATTACAGAAGGGGAAAAAGAAGTGAAGCATTCCATTTATAAGAAATATTTGGAAGACCACCAACCATATTTTTCCCTCCAATTAAGTATCCCCATGAGCTAGAATAGCATATATTCAACAAAGAGAATGTTGCTTCTATTTTTGCCTGTGAGCTGGGTGGTCCAATTGGTTAGTGCATTGGCCTTTCTCCTCTGAACGCTTTGATTTTAATAATAGCATTGGGCACAACAGAATATGAATATGACAAATTCATCCTACTTGCCCCTACTTGTGTTATAAAACCTCTGTACAATATTTACTTTAATACACTGGGGAAATTTGGAAACCAAGGGAAAACATCAGCGTATAACTATTTTTGCATAAATTAATTTTACCAATATAATGAAAATTTAATGATGAATGCTTACATTGATCATATAATTTTTGACACCACACTTGTTACAGCTGCTGTAAAACTTGCATCAAGTTTTACATAAGCTAGCAATTTTGTCATCATTTTTTTCCTCAAGAAAATACGTGGCCCTTTCTTTTTACTTCTCCTTATATACAACTTTCTAACCTATCTAGAAGTCAAGATAAAGGGGGATAGATAATATTTTCCATCTGCTAACATGTTATTAATACCAGCAACATTTTAAAAGAACCTTAAATGCTGATTGGTATATTTCTGGAGGCCAAAAGTTTGTAAGACTCTGTAGTCTGCCCTGAGAGTGGAGAAACGCAGTGGTGGAGCTAATGTTTGACTGACATTTGTTTAAAGCCATTGAGCTAAAATGAAGGTTAACCTTTTTAAAGGAGGGTGTTAAGACAGTCACACACTGAGGTCCAAAAGGAAAGTTCTTGTTCTTTGAATTCTCCAGAGTGCAGAGTATCTCCATCATTAGACTCAAAGGCATTTGAGCCACACAGAAAGTGTACGGGAAGACCAGGAAGGATCAGATCCAGAAGCGTATTTCTTTGGCTGTTCATAAGAAGAGAATGTAAAATGACTGCCAAAGGATACACTTCTCTACTTCTTATCACATTTCTCCCACAACCTTCTCATCATGACCATCGGGGTGATATTAATCTGCACACTGAACATCCAGAGGAGAAAGACTTTAGAAAGCACCTTGTGTCTCCAGCCAGAGAGCTGGTCCTCCCTGTTACTGCTCTGAGAGCAAAGGAGTCCAACTCTGATCTCTTACCATGAAGTACATTGGGAGAAAAATAATATTTTCATAATATTCTATAAATACCATACACTTAGAGAATGCAAAGCACAGTTTGAACCTGTACAATTATCCCACCTCTAACCTAGTGAAATCAAAACTTTCACATTTGAGAGCTTAAAGTGAGATACCCAAGTTAAAGGTAACTTGATTTTCAAGTACAGAGCAACTGAAATTCTTAACTAACCCCTGTTTCAACTGTCTGCTTTCAAAAAGCACTATGCAGATGATGATGTACTCCAGCCACAAAAATGCATCATCTCTCAATCATACTACATCAAACTTGTTCAGTATGGGGGCACAGGACTCTGCAAAGAGACTTCACAGTAAAGAAAGAACGAACTAGAATTCAGATAAATTGCTTTGACTATCGTGAGAGTTTTTAAGAAGATAAATTAACAGTTTAAAAAAAAAAACCCAACCCTCACTTATTGCATTACCGCAGTGTCTTACTAGGTAGAATTTTGGAGAATTTTCAGAAGGATGGACCACAGCCAGCTATATAAAGATGCATGCAGAAAACACCTATGGAAGCATTGTGCTTTACAGATTTTATATGTCAAACTTCTTATACCCTGGAAGATTTTGGGGGTTTATTATAGCCCATATCATGACAGGTTTCCAATACTGTACATTGTTTTGGAGCAATGGTCTTCAGTAATATGCAAGATACTCATTCACTGCACAGAAACTCATATATTAGCTATACAAATCACTACTTGAGGAGGTATTTATGGATAGATCTCAGGATGCCTACTGTACATGATTAATTTATATGCAACATGCTGTGAGCACATCTATTGTCTCCTGTTAGCAAATTTTTTAATGTATCAATCTGGGAGAAGCAGGTCTCACTCTATTCTTTCTTTACCATGACTTTTCAACTTCAGTTATATTTCACACACCTTGCAGTAGATCTTATTAAATCTTTCCATTCTACCCATGAAATGTTACACAGTGTGCTGTCTAAGCAAGATCCAAACCTTTATTTGCAAGTTTTTCATGCTCCTTGGAGAAGTATGAGACATTTTTAATTAGATTTTTAAAAGACTATTGGTACGTTTGCTAGGATTCAAGTGAAACATAAATTATTTCTTTCCATAATCATATTTTCATGCTGAGTTAACAGCAATCAGACATTTATCTAAGTTCTCAGTGTCTACAACTTTGGATTCATCTGGATGCTTTTTACCCATTTCTTTCTTTCCTTTCTTTCAGCTAACCAATGATATAGATTTTTTAAAATAGAATTAGTCAGCAGAAAATTATAATGACTGACATATTTTGGTCTAATTGCACAAGTTCACTAAGTACTGATAAAAGAGTTATTGTAATTCCCCCATGCACTTTCCACAGCTGCTGATACATTCAGATAATTTGGTTTGAAAGGCTAGATGAATGTTGATCATTCTTTAGTGTGTATCTATCACTTTTACAGACTGAGCAGCAGTATAATCAAAGAGTATTATCACATTTACATACACAGTCTTCCAAGTAAATTTTGCCATTATGGTGGTTACTGGCCTAAAGGCTCAGATCTCAGGCTAAAGTCAGATCCTTTGGTTTTCAGATTTCACTTCAAATCAATAGACATTTAGAGGCTAAAAATGTAATGCAATAGATAACACTAGGAGAATGCGAGCAGGGATATTGTGAAAAAAGAAAAAAAAAAACACAAGATGAGCAATGTGGGTTTTTTAACACAGAATTCACTGCATTATGGTCTCTGGAATCCAAGTTACTTAAGTTGCACTCTGTTTTATAAATTTTACTTGATTGGCTCTGTTTGCTCTCTTGAATTTAATGTTCTTAAAACTTCTGGAAACCAGGACTATTAATAGCAGTAATACACAGCATGGCAAAAACATTTGACAGACTCAAATCAAACACTGTTTATATTTTGGAAAATTCAGAAGCTGATGCAGATCTAGGTCTTTGCTCTTTCAAGCATTCATCTAACTGTATTCTTGCTCTTTACCAAGGTTTGGGGTTTGTTTATTTTTAATAAAAGCCTCAACTGGCATAAACTTTCATACTGGATCCTTGATGTATCTAACCAAATATTATAATGTTGTTTTTTCCTCAGGAAAACCCTCTGGTTTCATTAGTATACTTTTGCAGTATCAGAAATATTTGTGGCCTATTACTGTCCTTTATTTCTATTTCTTAACTGTCACCCTACAGCATAAATTGACAGTACTGCATGTTACACAAAACATTGTATCTTTCAGTCTTATAATCTGCCAAATTCACTATATGTAGCCAGAGCCATTTTCCTTCACTTTTTGCAGTTAAATCAAAATTATTCAACCCTATTTCATAATTATTTCAGATTATATACAGCATGCAGATGGAGAGGATTCAGTGATCAATCACCACAGTTGAAGTACTAAAATTATGCTTATTGGCTTGACTTTTTTATACTCATTTCAGGAAAAGAAAGTTTGTATAGTAGATTTATCAGAGTATTTTGCATTAAGTATTATAGCTTATTAGAAAGGTGTTTTTAAATTTGGACTGCCAGTTCTGCTACTCTGCTAAAGAAAGTACTCGTAAAATATGCTATTTTTGCTAGCAAAATCAAATTGTTGAAAGGCAGAAAAAAATGGGAACTCTGCAAATATTCTGCCAACACGATTGTCAAATACTGGTGTTTCTCCAAAGGTTTTAAAAAGTAGTTTTAATGCCAGATGAATTCTTAAAAAGGGTAAAATTTGCTGGCAGAGCTTTTCACTTTAAAATAATCTGGGACAAATTAGGCAGTCCAAAAGAGCTGGGATTCACTCACTGCTGACAGGAAAATTCATTGCAAGCACCTCATAAATATTATACTCTAAGCAAATATCTCTCCTTAGAGACTGTGGGAATCCACTGATTCAAAATCCCAGCAAAGGTACATAGGTCTCTAAGATGCTGATCCTATAAAATTTCTATAAGTGGTGACCTCACTTATTAATAGTTGTCCTTAGAAATTATTTTCTTTGTCAAAACCCAGCAAACTCGAGTCTTCCCAAGTGAGGCTTTTAAGTCTGCAGACTGACTCCAGATAGCCCCAAGCTGAATGAAGCACTCTTATTACAGTGCCCCATTAGGACTAATAAGATTTCCTTTAAAATTTGACCCAGCTGTTCCTTCAGTTCTGCTGGCTCAGAGACCATGACCCTGCCACAATTCTCTCTAACATCTTTATCTAGAGATGTCCCAAAAGACTAACCGGCAAACAACAGTGACATCTCACCAGTCACTAAACAGAAAGCAAGGCACCTACATTTCCAAAGTTGACTGGGGTGATAGCTTCATGCCTTTGAAAAAGCACACGTTTGACCTTAAAGAAAGTAATATACTTTTATACAAAGTCTACATTGCAGAGTAAACCAAAGCAAAAATAAATAAATAATTTATTTAAATAAATAAAATTCTTGATACTTCATAGAATATTTTGGCATTTTTATTTCTCTTTCTTCTTTACTCTTCTCTCTTCATTCAGGTTAAAATTCACACAAGTGGTGAAGACCCACTTAAAAATCAATGTGTAACTTCACATGCATCATTTTATTTAAAGTGAATATTTGGTTTATTTAAATTCCTACAGCTCACTCAAATCCAAGCCTCTTTCCAGTCATTTGGAATAGGAATGATTTAATGTGACATTGCCTTCAAAATTGGTTCCTATTCAAGTTCCTAACAAAACCACTTGTTTGTTTAATTCTGATAAAGTATGTATCTTTGCTTTTATAGCAGTTGACTAAATATAAAATACCTAACAGCCCTCTCCAGCTCTATCTGACAAGATCTGTAGGTAATGGTGTTATAGGAGTCTGATCAGACACAGGCATGCTTCAAGACTTGTATCAGTTGGTCTCCCCTGAGTATTTTGGTTCTAATGATGCTTGGCTCTGTGTTCTTGCTAGTGGCTGAAACATGCTGAAATGGCATACGTGCCTCCAATGGCTTGTCACGCAGATAAACTGGTGGGATTTCCTCTTTGCAGTGACAAGCACACACATAACCCTGACTGTTTTGAACAGGGTGTGTTTGTGCATCAAATATTGAGCAGATATACTATTCACACACAGTCATATGCACACAGTCGCGGAGAGGAGTCTCCATAAGGTATACACAAACTATTAGCCCAGCTGGAAAATAGCAGCACATCCCCTTGCAGCTACGTTACTGTCCTGTTAAAGGGAAGGGAGAAATAAGGTAGTCTCTTACATACATGACGGAGATAGTTAGGCTTTCTTCAGTTGTTTTTGAATGACTAAGCTGAGGTGTTTGTATGAGGTGAGCAATTAAATGTATCATAACTTCCTAGGATTTAAAGTGAAGTTGTGCCAGTGGAATTACCTGTGTGTTCCCACTCACTGTCTGTATACACACATATGCAGTCCCTTGATGTGCTCTCCAAGAATAGTTTAATTGGTTTCCAAGCCAGTCAACATATTTCAGTTTTAAGCAGCTATGTGCTAAAAAGCTTCCACTGTTGTCATTCTGTATCTTTAATGCTACTGAAACTGTCAGACAAAAATTGCATTCTCCTGCTGCTCTGAGCAGCAGAGAACGAAGATGACAAAAAATCCATGCTAATGATAATCATAGAGGGGAAATACAATGGCATTTTTCAAATATATAGGGCTGTGTTTTAACAGGCATAGGCTCTTTATTTCTCCCTTCTAGTCCATTTATTGTTTTAAAAGAATAACTGCAAAACAAAGAAAAATGGCAACAAAGAAAAACAATTAGCCAAATGGACTGAATCCTGAAAATTCTCCCTGCATGTACTTCCCATTGATTTTTTAATTGGTGTTGTTTTGAATTGTTAGATTGTTGTAAATATGTTCTACCTACTCAGTATTCTTTAACTTGTGATCATTCACGTTTTTATCCTCATAACACCCCTCTGAGATATTCCCTTTTCAGACAGGGCACTGAAGAATAGAGGACTAAGGTGCTTGGGAGCACGATTAATGTCCTCTATAATTTAGATGTCTACTTTGTAGCTGAGGCTACAGTGAGGCTGTCAATAGGATCCATTTGGTGGTTCCTAGAGAGCATTTCTGACCATTAATCTGACCAAAACCAGGTGTCTCCCTTAGAATGTGATGAAAATGAGATTAGAGAGCCTGCTCTCACTTAGATACCTACATTCTAGATATAAAAACTTACAAAGAAAAAAACATCCCACCCTGAAGGATTCAGACAGAATTCAGATATCTCTGAATGGCAAATCTTGAGGAATAATTCCAGCTACACTGCTGCCAGCCCTGTAGGTTCCCAAAAAAGCCAGTAACGTGCCTGGTAGTCTTCTCTGTATACTGTATACTCTCTGTAGTCTGCATACTCTCAGGAAACCCTAGAAAGGCCCATCTTCTCCAACCCCATGTTTCAAGCTGTCTCCAGCCCAGCAGTCAGGTCATTGCATTAGCAAGGCTCTATGTCGAAGACAACACAACAAGGCACATCTCTCAAAGCCAAGTACAGTATCACATTAATGTGGCTGCAGAGACTTCAGAGCAGAGTTAGCTTTCACAGCGAGCTCTAAGCAGATTGGTGCCTATATGCTGCCTGTGACCACCCAGGATCCAGAAACATGCCATTTTCCTGCCTCCGTTCCCTGAGTGTCTTGGCCCAGTTGGTGTTGACAGAATATGCCCATTGTGCACCATTACTATTTGTCTCCTTTCCAAATGTTCTGCTGAGATTTTACCAAAAGACAAAGTAGTAGCCTCGGTGCTCCAGAGCCTCGGTGCTCCAGAGCCTCTAGTGCTCTCCAGCTCTCAATACCTCAGATTTCCTATTATGCAGAAAATCTGCTTTTCTTATCAAATTCACAGAGCTATTTGGGGGTCTCAGCTCATTCTTGCAAAGTTCTGTTAGAGTAGCAGAAACACAGATTCTTGAACTAAAATTAAATAGCTTGTGCTATGTCCTGAAGTACTTTTCAATATTAAGGTAACACTGCATGCTCTTAGGTATTTCTGTCTAAGCACCAACAAAGCTTCATTCTTCTTGTATTCAGAAGCAATGGCAGTCATTAATTGCCCTTATCCTCCAAACACACCCATGAGGTAAAAAAACACAACCTTTTGTTTTCCCTTTGGAACTCAGACACCGCAAATTCAGGTCAAGATCTTTCATTCCCTGAGAATGAAGTACCCTCATGCCTTCAACAATTACATCTTAAGCAAAATAATGTCCAGCATTGCAGCATTACCTACACATTGTCTTGCTGCCTCACAAAATTCATACTTCGCATCAGGTTCCAAAAGATACAAACAATGTATTGGAGCAGGTAGAAACCTGCTGCCAGGATAGGCAGAGACATCACCTACACCAGCCGAAGAAGGGGATGATCCTAGGTCTCATTCCCCAAGGTAGCAAATGACAGTCTGTCAGGCAGAGGGGTTCCCGGCCACAACTGACCTGCAGAAGTTACTAAGCCAGGCCAGCCTGAAACACAGAGACTCTTCCCAATTCAAAAAGTTCTGTAAAGTCTAAGGTCTATTTTCAAATCTCCACTTAGCCTTACCAGGATTGCAGATTCAATCCAGAGTTCAATCAAGCACTGCTGGATTCTGCATCTGGGATGGAGTAACGCCAGGTACAAGTATAAACTGGGAGAGGAGTGGCTGGAGAGCAGCCCTGCAGAAAGGGGTCTGGGGGTGCTGGTTGACAGGAGGCTCAACAGGAGTCAGCAGGGTGCCCTGGCAGCCAAGAGGGCAAACCGCATCCTGGGGTGCATCAAACACAAGATAAGCATCTGGTCAAAAAAGGTGATTATCCCACTGATTATCCCACTGATTATTATGCCCTTTGATTTCCTCTTCGCAAAGGGCCCCCACAAGGCAAATGCATGTTGAAGTAACACATCCTGAAATAATTCACTATAGCGGCACTAATTGCATTCCCACACTGTGGGCGATCACAGTATGGGACATAAATTGGGCCCCACCATTTAAAAAGGATGTGAAGGTACATGAATGCGTTCAGAGGAGGGCAACAAAGGTGGGGAAGGGGCTGGAAGGCGTGTCCTCTGAGGAGCAGCTGACACAAGTCTAAACTGGGAGAGGAGTGGCTGGAGAGCAGCCCTGCAGAAAGGGGTCTGGGGGTGCTGGTTGACAGGCGGCTCAACAGGAGTCAGCAGGGTGCCCTGGCAGCCAAGAGGGCAAACCGCATCCTGGGGTGCATCAAACACAAGATAAGCATCTGGTCAAAAAAGGTGATTATCCCACTGATTATCCCACTGATTATTATGCCCTTTGATTTCCTCTTCGCAAAGGGCCCCCACAAGGCAAATGCATGTTGAAGTAACACATCCTGAAATAATTCACTATAGCGGCACTAATTGCATTCCCACACTGTGGGCGATCACAGTATGGGAATGCAACCCCATAAATTGGGCCCCACCATTTAAAAAGGATGTGAAGGTACATGAATGCGTTCAGAGGAGGGCAACAAAGGTGGGGAAGGGGCTGGAAGGCGTGTCCTCTGAGGAGCAGCTGAGGACTCTGGGTTTCTCTAGTTTGGAGAGAAGGAGGCTGAGGGGCGACCTCACTGCTCTCTACAGCTTCCTGAGGAGGGGAAGTGGAGAGGGAGGCGATGATCTCATCTCCCTGGTACCCAGTGCCAGGACGCATGGGAATGGCTCAAAGCTGCGTCCATCAGGGGATGTTCGGACTTGACATGAGAAAATATTTCTTTACCGAGAGGGTGGTCAAACCATGGAACAGGCTTCCTGGAGAGGTGGTCGATGCCCCATGCCTGTCAGTGTTTAAGAGGCATTTGGACAACACCCTTAAAACTATGCTTTAACTTTTGGTCAGCCCTAAAGCGGTCAGGCAGTTGGACTAGGTGATCGTTGTAGATCTCCTCTCCTCTCCTCTCCTCTCCTCTCCTCTCCTCTCCTCTCCTCTCCTCTCCTCTCCTCTCCTCTCCTCTCCTCTCCTCTCCTCTCCTCTCCTCTCCTCTCCTCTCCTCTCCTCTCCTCTCCTCTCCTCTCCTCTCCTCTCCTCTCCTCTCCTCTCCTCTCCTCTCCTCTCCTCTCCTCTCCTCTCCTCTCCTCTCCTCTCCTCTCCTCTCCTCCTCTCAAA
>NW_008794744.1:44617-75113 GCF_000699145.1 Aptenodytes forsteri | reverse complement strand
TCCCTGAGCATGTGAGCAAGACCTGCCTCCTCGTCCCACAGGCTGGTCATGCCTCCCAGGAGATGCCCAAGCCCTATTCTCCCTCAACCTGGCACCATCTCAGGGGCTTCCGAGAGTGGCCAAATGCCCCCAGCCTGATGGCCCTTGGGGGCAAGAATCCTTCCCACGCCTGGCAGGGCACCAGTGGGTGCTCCAAAGCACTGGGACCCCTGGCAATACCTGTGCATCCCATTTCTTACAGCTGCTGCCCCTGGCTCCACAGGGGATGAGGATGGCGAGCTCTGCAGTGCTCCTCAAGAAGGCATTCCCTTGGTCTTGCCTCTGCTATCCGGCTGAAAAGAATTTCCGTCCCTCAGATGAGCCTTGAAGGTGGCCCTGCCAGGAGCTGGCCTTGCAGCGGGGAACCTCCAGCAGCCTCGTCCAGCCTCCTCCGGTCTTCCTCCCTCAGCACCCTCCAAGTAATTCCACCGCCTCCTCAAGGACTTCCTCTCAGATGTCTTTGGGCTGCCCCCGGGCCAGCTCTGGCTGCGGGACACGGGAGGATGCTCCCTCTTATGCTGCCCCGGGGCATTGTGACTGCTGCGTTGCCGGGTGGTGGCACTGTGACATGGCGGTGATGGGGGCCCCCCCATGTGCAGCCCCGCCCACAGCCCCTCCACCCAGCATCCTTTGGAGGAAGGCCTTTGGGGTGCTGGCCCGGAGGCAGTCCCAGAAGGCAGAAGGCCCAGGGGGCTGTCCCTGCCCTTGGTGGCCATGCACAGCTGCTGGGCGTCACTTTAAATTCATCTGGATGTTCAGACTATGTAAATAAGTGCATTTATATCATAGACATTCATTTAGTTGTGGTGATACCAGTGGTGAAAGAGTTTTTGGTTCCCTCTGCATGAACTTTGCAGAAACATAGAGCATGCAGGATTTCCTCACCAGTCCTTACCAATGTACCAAGTGACATTTGCTACTACCCTGCTTATGGTGAGGTCGTCTTGGAAAAAGTCCCAAATGCTTTTGTGTTCTTGACCATCTTTTTCCTTGCACTTCAGTAGCTCTTTTTCTCCTTTGGCCTTCACCCTTGGTATATTTCTTGAAAGTGATGGCAGCCCTCTCAGCCTTTGTCTTGCTCTTGCTAGTCATTGTCTTCTTCTGTCAACTCTTTTCAGAGTTGACAGCATAGTCAACTATAGTTCCATTATACCCCATGGAAACACACACTTTCCCAGTTGTTCCTGAATGCAAAAAATCCCACAACTCACAGGAATTAAACAATGTCAGCTAGCTGCTTAGCAAGCCTGTCACTTCTCTTCTGGCCTAAGTATTGCTTGGGATCAACCACTGTTCCAATTCTAGGCGGGATTTTAAACCAGTTATTTTCTTTCTGCTTGAATCTCTGCCTATTTTCCTCTGAGATTCTGTTGTAACCTAGAATTAATTCTCAATTACAAAATGAGCCAGATTCTTGGTCCCAGATATGATTTTCTTGGCAATGGAAACAGGCTTTGGGGGAAAGGTAGCAAGCTCCATGCAGTAGAAAATAATCACTAATTCTCACTAACACATAGTAGAAGTTCTGTCAAAAGATCCAACAGTTACCATTCTGGTTCCCGATTAATGTACACAGCTGTTAAGAACTGGACACCGTGGTTGCTTTTTTCCTTAAAAGACTATAAATGTTTCTCCAGATTTAACCACTGAGGCCGCATTAAATTAGCAGTGTCATCTCCCACACACTGTTTCAACTTCTCTGCCCTTCTATCAAGTATATAAAAAAAAATAGTGGAAGATCATACTTTGGATGGGGAAGACACACAAAAAAGATTAAATTTTCACATCCAAAGCAAACAGCAGCGACAGAATCCTTCCCCCTCCCCCACAGCACATGAAGGAAAATCCACTATCTTTTATTCTTTGAATCTTACATTTCTTAGAGTCTTTGAAAAGTTCACACTAGATTTTATTTTCAAATTAAACAGAATCTTTTTAAACATGGCATTTGTTTAAAGACCACAATACACATCTAGCAGTATGATGTCATCAAGGTGACAGTTTCTTCTCCATTTAGTACCCAGGCCAATCTGTTTTATGTTGAATAAGCTGGCTGATCTCTCTCAGATGACCTGTTGATCAGGTGAACACAGTTTCATATGAGCCAGAATTGGTCACGAATTTGCACCAAAGATGGCAATTAGGTTGAAATGAACATGTTTTTGAAAAAGTAAAAATTTTTGCTATGTGGCTTCCAAACTAAAATTTTGAAACTTGCTTTGAAGCTTGTTGAAATTTAAAGTAAAATTAGGATTAAAATGAAACTCTATGCAGAAAATTAAATTATTTGGTTTCGGCCACACAAAATACTTAACCAATCTTTTGGATCAAATTAATGGGTTGTTTTTTCACTTCACCACTAGTTTTGGTGGACCAAAACATTTTAATGCAGAAATAATAGTTAAGTAGAAAACTAAACCAAAATCCTTAGTACCTACATCATTCTTCTTTTACAAAGAGAAATTTTCTGCTAGCATCTAGAGAATGAAAAAGTATCATTGGAAAAAGACACAGTAAACACCTTAGAAAATGAATCATTCTAACATCAGGGTAATGAAAAAACAAGCCGGTGCCTTCAACCCTTGTGAAAGGATGTGAAAACAAACCAGTACAGCTACAGGTGTTCTTTATCTATCTACGTATAAACAATTCCAGTAAAGGGGGCACTTCTAATTTGATTCAAGCCTGGAAACGCTTCTTATACACACAGACCTAAATCTCAAACACTGGGCCAGAATCTTAAAGGAGAAAATCTAACTAGCAGAGATATGAAACACCATTACTTAGCCATTCAACCTGTATTTTATTTGTGTGCATAAGGTATGGAAAAATGAAGAGTCAGTTGTAGCAGATATTGCTCACTTATAATAGAAGAGCATTTGACTGAAAGGCATTTTGTGAGATGACAGAAAAGAAAGGTTTACAACACAAACATAGACATTTTATTTTGGGCATATGATCTTTATTTAAACTGTTACATAGGAATAGCTTTATAGAATAAGATTTCTGTTTCTCTTTCCTCCTATGTCTGTTCCAAGCTTTGATGTTCATAGTTTAGTTCCCACACTCTTCACAGGATGAAGAATTATTTATGTACAAAATTATACTCTGAAAGGCACCTCAATCAACATGACACCTTTATATTTATTTGTAGGATATCACTTGCACAAACTGAAGTGACAGCAGGGAGTATACAGTGAACACAAGTCATCAAGAATAATAGTTATAAAAGAAGAAAAATAAAGAGTGGCATACGAAAGTTTCTTCATTACTCCTTAGTATATTTATAATCAATCAATTTCCTCTCACATTTTCCAGCTCTGTAAAATATGACCTGTATATCTTCCCAGAGTTTGTAAGCCATACAATTCCAAGTAGCCATGGTTAAAGGCATTTAATAAACTATTTTATAACATGGCGTGATAATTTCCCCATGGGGATAGTCACCGGACACATAAATTGTTCCTTTGCCAGGACAACACTTCCAGTTCTTGATAATGATGTTTTTGACTAGCTTCCAGGAAAAGCTGCCACTTGGTTACATCCATGTTCGGTTCCTTTGCCAGTGATCTTCTATCCAAGTCACAAAGTTCACAGATGAAAACCTCAAGTGTCCTGCACAAAAACTCAAGAGATACCATCTCCCCCGCAGTCAATGTTACACCATGCGTACATACACTCACATACAGTTTTGCAAAACTTAGTTTACCAACCAGCTTTACCCATGGGAAAGTAACTTTACTGCTTTTGCAGCTCAGGGGTCCATTTGCCTGGGGACTCTCCTGTTTCTGGGAGCTGCCTGTGAATTCCATGATGATGAGGCCCGATGGAAGTAGAGAGCTTTGTACCAGCAACACCGATGGCCAAGCTCAGCAGCAGTGACTTGCAGCAGCTCTTTGTTCACAGGAGCATTGTGTCTGTCTCAGTATCTCACAGGTTCCATTTTAGCAGATCTGAAATCTTTATGGCGAGTTTCTCCCTTCGTCCTCCTTTCTTAGTGTTTTTGGAAGAAGGAAATGGAGAAAAAAAAAGCCCAGAAGAACAACTTACACCAGGATATCACTTCTCTTGCTGCACCATACAACCAGTGTTATCATGGCACATGTCAGCATGACTGGGATCAAGATCAGAGTTGTGAGAATTTCATCCGGTGGATCTTCCCAGTGAACCTTTTCTGAAGTACAGTTTGAAAAGAATTGTTTATGAATTCCAGTGATAAAGCCCTCTGCGAGGGGGTTTGGCCAAAAACAACTTGCGTTGTTGGCTTCACGTTCTGTGCACTGGGTAAAGTTGTCATAATACCTAGGACAAGAAGAAAATGAAGAGAAGTTTAAATAGAACACATATGTGTATTACACTTAGAGAAAACTATATAGGTTGCCATATAGAATCCGTAAGAGTGGGTCTATCACATAGATACTCCTGAAGGACCTTTAATGGAAGCTGTGGATACCAAATACTACACAGTGAGCCAGAAGGAGAACTGACTCACACGTACTCATACAACTGAGAGATTTCATGTGAAATCCTGAGATCCCAGATGGACAGTGGTCAAAACCCTGTCTTTGGGTGCTGTTACTACAGCCAGGACCTCCTAATGCCACTTAAGTAGAATTAGAACCCACTCACTACAGACATCTACAGTACCTTTAAAAAACATACACACAAATGAGCCAAGAACAGGACATTTTAAGAAAAATATGGATAATTCATGCCTCATCTGTCACTGGACATGATGTTGTGATGCTGGGACCAAGCCACAACATACATTACTGTCTAAGAATTTCAGTTCTGTTGTACTCTCAGGCAGTAAGAAGATAATGGGAAAATAAACACACAGAAAGTTAGCTTTTGACAACCTTTATCTTTTCCCCAACTCCAGCAAATGCCCAGCGGGGGGGGGGAAAAAAGAAAAAATCATTCCTAATGACACATGTTTGCAATGCTCATGAAAGATTGGGAACCCCTTGTAATGCCTAACACTTGATTTCAACACAGCATGTGCTGAAATTTACCTGTCCAGGGATAACATACTTATGAGAATTGGCTACCCCTCAGGAAAAAAAAAGGAAACAATAAGCCTAAATGAGTAATCGGATGGGTTTTGTGGTGTTATCATAAGCCAAAGAAATTCAGGAAGCGAATGGCGTTTGGGGACGGAGATCGGAAATTAAGAAGACGAAGACTGTCTGGTCAGTACATGAATAGGGCAAGAAATAAGGAAGCTGAATTATTGTCTGTTGCATTTTTAAGTGTTTCTTTCAGTCCTGCGTGACTCAATAAACTCACTTCAAAGGGAAATTAAAAATAGAAAGGAGAGATACGAGAAACCACATGACACCTCAAGGGATAGCATCCTGCACTATTATCTGAAGGCCCTACCCACCTTTTCAGTATGTATAAATACGGTAACTCCTGATGAATGACTTGTTCTGACATTAAGTACCACAGGGGACTAATGCTGACTCAGTCCTTTGCTGTGTAGTAGTGGAGGACAGACATTCAGTGTTTGGGTCAAGACTGAAGTCCATTGTCTATTGCCTGTCTGTCAGGGGAAATGTCTGCCTGCCCATGCTACAAGCACATAGGTTGAGAATACAGGCTGCAGAGCATTTACGTTCTCAGGGCTGTGTTCACAGAAGAAGAAAAAGCCTCACAGAAAGGTCCTTCCGCAGTCTCCTCACAGTTCTCATTCTCAGGGAGTTTGAGCTGATGCTGCTTTATTCATAAGCAAAAACACTGGATGATCTGACAAGTCCACACCCAGATGCTCTGGCACGCAGATGCATATATGCACAATGTATGTGTATTTTAAGCAAAGTAACTAGAAAGGAAGCTTTTGTGACAACGTCAGCAGCTGCAGGGAAACAACAGGAAATAAGCTAAAAATAAAATACAAATATTAGCTGTTTGTTATTTTAATAGTGTCATTCTTCCATGCGACCCAGTAGCTTCCATTCTTTATGTCCTTGGACTAAATTAGAAGCTAAAGATGTCTAGCTGAATAAGGGAGAGACAGTCCCAGAGGACCTGAATAATAATACATCTAAAGGCATGCCTACAAGGTTCGACAGACCTTGCAGAGATGGCAGAGCTAGTTGCCCAGACAGGTCAGTGCTCCGTCTAGCACAGACACCAGGCAGGGCTCCAGAGAGCGTCGGGCTCTGCTCTGGCCCTGCTCTGGGCCATGCTCTGGTGAGCAAGCTTGTCCCATCAATGGCTGCTTCAGCTCCCCCCCGCCGCTGCCCCAGCCGCTGCAATTTGCCCATCTGTTCATGCAGAATAACAAAAACAACAATAAATCCTGGTGACCTTTCTTTTTTCCTTTTTTTTTCCCCTGGGTGTGAAATCCTATACAAAGTTCACTGTTCTTCCAAGAATTCTGTAGACTTTTTTCATAAGTGTTAGATGGTGTAAACAAAAACATTTCCACTGATTTTGCATTTCAAGTACAACATAACTAGAAAAATCTGGTTAAATGTTGCCAAAAGGCCAGATAAAAGTAATTAGGGTTATATTGTATTTGAAAGACCGAATCCCTAAGAGCCAAAATAGAATAAAAATGTTATCTTAATAGTTTGAATTCCTTACAATTTTCCCTTAATACCCTCTCCCTCAAAAAAAAAGCTACCTGCACTATAACTGTTTTTTCACACAATCATGAAATGTAGATAAGAAAAAATCTCAACTATTTGAGAATTACATGTCTGCCAGTAAAGCTCAATTACATGTCTGCTAGCAAAGCTCAATTCACTTAAACATTTATGTAATTTAGTAATTTAGAGTTTATGCAGTGCAACATAAAGTTCACATTAAAAAAAAAAAATCCTCTGCATGGTACTGTGTAACAGCTGCCTCAGAAGGGAGCGACTGAATCCTCATTACTACAGCATGGGCGTTTTGTAGTTGATCAATTGGTTTGCAAGTTGTTGGGCTTTTTTAAGAGAGAGGTAGGGGTTAATAGATATTTAATTCCAATTCGATTCTCCTATGCTTAATTCTCTTATGCCTTATGTAATTTTCTTTATTCAAATGATAAAGGCTAGAGTAGGAAACCTTTTCATTCTGTATAATAAAATGCCTATCACAAAGACGCGCTGGCCTCTGACCGGAGGTACTTCAACACAAATGCATAAAAATTACATACTTTGTGAAAGGAAAGAACGAGAAATGACATCTTCTACTTATTCCCAGAACAAGTAATT
The DNA here is from genome assembly GCF_000699145.1 of Aptenodytes forsteri. Classification (NCBI taxonomy): domain Eukaryota; kingdom Metazoa; phylum Chordata; class Aves; order Sphenisciformes; family Spheniscidae; genus Aptenodytes; species Aptenodytes forsteri. The sequence goes on along the minus strand of NW_008794744.1, from coordinate 67,869 downwards.
GGAGAGCAGTACAGTAGCACAAGCTCCTTCACCTCTCAGATTATAAGGAGGTGTGGGAAGGTTATTAGTCTCCATGCTGAGTCACATTTTCATCTCTTTCAGGCTAGCTATAAGGACCGTAGTTAGGTAATACTCAGAAAAGGTGTATTCACTGGGAGCCAGGTCACAAGCTTTGTGATCAGCGGGCTGAAAAATTAATGTATCTGTGAGTTTCAACTCAGTTCAGTAGGCCAGTACTGAAAAACAAGAACTAAGCATAGTCTGAGCACCAAAATTCATATAAAGATATGCTTTCCCCTGATACGCTCAGAAGAATAATTGTAAGTTTTATTGAGGAACCAACTACTTGGTCACACTGCATGTTTCAGAGAACATGAAAAATACTTAATTCATCTTTGGAGCAATCTCTGAGCTGTAACACATTTGTCTTGAAGGACAATTTTCAATATTCTAGAACAATACTTCATTTTCAGAGCACAAACAGTTTTTCTTCTGTACTTTATGTTTCCACTAAAACAGATAATAACAATCGTGTGGTTAGTTTTTGTAAAAACTGTGGAAAATTACATTTTGTGAGTTATTTTACCCATAAGAAAACATATTTTTATATGTTTTTATATATACCTATAACCAAGAACCTGGACAATAGGCAGTTATTATCAGGAATGCTAGTGCACGTTTGCCTTCACGGGACAGTGTTTCATGGAGTGCCCACTCAAACTATTTAAAGAGACAGCTGGAAGTATTACATCTCACCCATCTCAGGGTAGCCAGATGCCTACCACTCAGGGCACTGCTCAGTCTAAGTAGGGGCTTGAATCTCATCCATAGTTTCCCACATCCACAGGGAGGAATGTGGTAAATTCTTGTTCTTTCTTCCTCAACATCCCTGCACAGAAAAACTGCAGAGACGATTGGTTTACAAACACAAAAAAAAATACAACTCCCTCCTCCAAATTTTCATGAGACCAAGAAAACAAATAGATTGTTTCATTAAGAGTTCTAACAAATGAGCACTTTCCAAAGAAAAATCATTCTTTCAAAAAAGCCCAAACAATTCTCAAAAAGCAGAGTACCATATATCATGTTACTGAAGACAAACTTCTGAAGGCAGTTGCTGGCTGCAGCCAGTAGACCCACCCACAGTTCCAGTAAGAGAATTTTGCCACCTCTCCAGCACTCATGGATAGACCACCCCAGAGACACTCTGCACACAAGCAGTCAGGGATGTTTTGCCATTGCTTAATGAGATGGGTCAGGAATTAAAAAACAAAACAATCACTGCACTTTCACTATCCCATTTTACATAAATCAGTTTCATGATTAGTGATATAATTATGGAAGGGTACAGCAGGGTACATACATTACAAGTTAATTTTGTTATTTTGAGTCCACTAAGTATTCAGAAAATACAGGGAAAATTCCCTCTAGCATAAACAAGTTTTGATGTAAATCAGGTAATAGATACTCAAGGGACACACACTCCTTCTGCTAATCTACAATCCTGGACAGGAATCTAGAGGTACTGCTCCAGGATACTACAAGTTATGAGGTGTATTTTAATAAAGATGTTTAATAGAGACTCTTTTTTTTTCCCCCAGATGGTTCAACCAAGAAATTTCTTCATACATAGCCATATATTAAATTAAGAGTTCAAAGTAAATCATCATCCTTGTAACCTTCAGACTGGGTAGTCTGGAATGAGAAATGCTGAATTAATAATAATTATAAATATCATATGATGAGAAAGGCTCTTCTTACAGCATTTCCAGATGAAGTGGAGGCAGGAAGTACCAAACAACCTCACTGAAAAAAAGCCTATTCTTGTGTGATATGCAGACAGATTCTATAGAATTTAAGGGTGTAACAGTCTGGATGAACTTCAAATAAGGATCCAAACCTTAAGATGATTATCTCCTGAGGTTTCACCATCACATTAAAAGGAAAGCTTTAGTTTTATAATCAGCTATGAGCCTACAAATACGGTGGAATATTTCTGAGCTTTTTTCATTCAACATCTCTCCAAACAGATTTGTGTCTGTATCTCACCATTCCTTTAATCACGTATCTCCTGCCAAGAGGCACATTCTCACAGACACACTTCTACCTCCCCAATCAGATCAGATCTGCTGTTGTGCATCTCCAACATAGAATTCAGCCAGAAGAAAATAATGCACTACAAAACATAAGGAAGGAAATGAATGTGGGGGGAAAATAAAGGCAAAAACCCCCTTGCTGGTTTAATGACAACATTATAAAGTATAGTTTACTCTCATGCCACTAAATAATGGGCATTGTGACAGTTTTACTCACTTGGGTTGAAAATAATAAATACATTCTGCTGTCCTTTGAAATAATTACAGATCTCCACCCTTGGCTTCACATCAACAGCTGTATGGAAAATGAAAAACGGTTGAATAAACCTAACTGAAAACCCTAAAATGCACAACTATTACTAAATTGTTTTTAATTTGCTAAAGATACAGCAAGAAAATGTAAATATAAAGACAACTGTAGACTCCAAACAGATTTGTGTCTGTATCTCACCATTCCTTTAATCACGTATCTCCTGCCAAGAGGCACATTCTCACAGACACACTTCTACCTCCCCAATCAGATCAGATCTGCTGTTGTGCATCTCCAACATAGAATTCAGCCAGAAGAAAATAATGCACTACAAAACATAAGGAAGGAAATGAATGTGGGGGGAAAATAAAGGCAAAAACCCCCTTGCTGGTTTAATGACAACATTATAAAGTATAGTTTACTCTCATGCCACTAAATAATGGGCATTGTGACAGTTTTACTCACTTGGGTTGAAAATAATAAATACATTCTGCTGTCCTTTGAAATAATTACAGATCTCCACCCTTGGCTTCACATCAACAGCTGTATGGAAAATGAAAAACGGTTGAATAAACCTAACTGAAAACCCTAAAATGCACAACTATTACTAAATTGTTTTTAATTTGCTAAAGATACAGCAAGAAAATGTAAATATTAAGAGCAACTGTAGATGTAAGCAGTAGTTTATACACCTAATACCCACCTTCAATGAGCAACAGAAACTACTACATTAAGGAAACGTAGAACAAGGAGGGAAATGTAGCCTGACACCAGGTACTATGTTATAAAGATGAAAAATTTAGTAGCACTGGAATTTTACCAAGCCAGAAGCTTCTACTAGCAAGTGGGCTTTGCCTTCCACCACTCCTGCACTATATTTAATGATTACTTAGTTGTAAACTCAGCCCATTTTTGGGGAACACCAGTTCAGAGAGGAAGTATTCTCTGAAGCGATCACTACGCCATGTCTATAGGAGCCAGTCCCATAACTCCCTTGAATTAGACAAAAATCAAAAGAGTAAGCAAAGGAAAATCCTAATCCCACAAAAATTTAAGCATATGTATCCAACTTCTTATATGCACCACACCTCCTAAGCAGCCATTGCCATCAGTGATGATGTGTGGAAAAAGACGTACTTAATATACTGAAGAGCCTGCACTGGGTCTCAGATGCTGTCAGCCACCTCACGAATTCCCACCTCTCCAGCCGAGAGAGAAACAGAGACATAGGGAATGCACGGTGGAGGGCACAGGAAAATGCATGATGCAAGAGCAGCATGTGGAACTGGCATCCTGCAATCCAAACGCTGAAATGCTCTGCAAATGTCTGGCTTGCAGATGTTCATTGATGTACTGTATCTTTCAGATAAGAGTTTGTTTTGCTCCTTAGAGATGATTACAACATTGCAGTGTCACTGCTCTATGCAGTGATCTGGCTCAAGAGCTGTGGCTTTAATATCGTTTGTCTAAACCATTATTTACTATGCTATTGCATGAACAACGAATTATGTCAGAATACATTTCTTAATCATGAACTCATCAGGGACAAACTGAACTTCTCCAAAGCAATCCTTCCTGAGCTATCTTTCAGAGTAGCAATGAAGAAATACGTGCTATTTTAGTGATGAACATGAATTCTCCTGGAAGTTGCCACGTTGAGGCAAATCCCTTCACCAGTTTGACACAACAGATATTAAGTCGCTATGTTAATTAACACACACATTGGACTCTGCATTTCTGGCTTAAAATTGTACATTTCTTCATCGTAAGAATAGGGTCATCTGTGACTTGCTGCTTTTAAATCATCACTGCTCAGTTTCTAAAGATGACTTGAATTACAACTTTGATGACAGAGCAGCTGATAGAGACCACAGTTACAACCGCAGCTCATTTCTGCGTTAAGCTCCTGAGACACAGCAAAGTTGCTTGTTAACGAGTTCCTTGCTAAACAGATGTCCCCAGGTTTGCAGCAGCAACGCCGCTATCTCAATTCAGAATGAGCTTAACATGAAACAGTGCAAACAGGACTGAGGATTTGGTACTATTTTAGGAAGCCTGATGCCTGCTCTTTGCCCTGGTCCAACACCAGCAGCTATTGTAGTAACACGGACATTTGATGGAAAACAGAGAGAATGGCAAGGGGGAAAGAAGGGCCATTTGTTATTCACTGAAAGCTGAAAGAAAGCAGAGTAATTTTTAAAACAGACTTTAGTGCTGTGAGCTAAAAAAGACACCTCCAATTCCCAAACCTTGAGAAGAAAGCTTAACCACAAAATGGTATTAGGAAAGAGAATAAGACTGTATGTGTAAGAGAAAGAGGATTAATTAAAAATGTACCTTTTTACTATATTGTACCCTTCATTTTAGAAAACTGTGATATTACAGCTAATGAAGATAACAACAATTCTGATGTATTTTCTCACTTTTCCTCTTTTTTCTGTCTTGTGTGAAGGGTTGTTTGGGACATATTTGTTTTTTTAATATTTTGTGCTTAATTTTATTTTATGAGCAGAGCTTAAGCGTGTAGTGTGGGTCTGGAGGGACATGAGCCCTTATGAGATCTACAGCAATTGTTTAGAGACAGATTTTTAAAACTAGTGAAATCCCTAAAGACAGTCACTAAAAGCCCTTGAAATTATGCATGTTATTTGTAATTTCAGCTACAATTACTCCAAAAGTATTTGGGAATTCAGGTCGTATCACCAAAAACCAAGGGCGCTTTAACTTGGCACAGATGACAAGGTTTCTACACTCTGCTGTATTCCTCCTCCTCCAGCACCACAATATGCACTCTTCACGAATCAGTTTCTGAACCAGCATGCTGTACAGCACGACGCTGGAGCACCACAAGGAACTGTGGAGGTTTGTCATGCAGATGCTCATGAAAAAGAGGTGTTGCCAACCCAATCTGCACGTGCTCATCAGTTAGACATCTCTGTTCCTTATTTGTCCCTCTGTAAAATGAGGCTAACGAAGCATTGTCCAACCTCACAAAAATACTGTGTAATAAAAGACAATATGGTCTCTGATGACTACCTTAATAGGGACCATATGTGTCATATACAAATAGTTGGCACCCAGTTTAAATGTCCAAAAGGTTCCCAAGTATATTACAACAATCCCTGTATTATTTGATTGATAGCCTTTTAAGTGTTAAAATGAAGCCCACAGTAGCTGTATCTGTTTCTCATTCTGAATCCTGTTTGCTGTGCTGCTCAAACTGTACGTAGCAGGTTAAACAAAGCAAAGAAAGCCTTCCCTTTACAATTTCTGCTATGAAAGAGCCAGAAAATGTGACATATTTTCCATATCACTTCACAACATCTGTACTCAAAAACTCACGCATGTAAGTATCCCTGCAGTGACAGTGAGAGACCAGATACCACTGAAAAATGAATAAACAAATAAAACCAGTGTGGATAACTGTACGGTTTTGGTTTCAAAGTCAGAGAGCAGTTACGAAATGCTAGCAAAAATAAAACAATTTCTAAATAAGGAATGGTAACACAAAAAAAGCGTGCAAGACTACTATTTCAGACACTGACTTCTATACGCAAACAGTTTAGTGGTTTGTATTTTTAACTAATGGATATAGGCAAAAAAAATATTGCTAATAATGCCTATGTGTCATCTAATACCTTTCGTTCATTAATTTGCAAAGGAAGCAAATGTCCTCATTGTTTTCTAGATGAGAAAACTCAAACATAGTACGGAATCACAATTTGCCCAGAGCAGAGTAGTTCATGCCAGAACTGGGAATAGAGCATGGGTCTCCTGGGCTCAGGATGAGGCTCTAGATACAACCCACACTGCTTACAAGGACTCTGATTCTTATCCTGCAACTGGGGTACTGAAAACCACCCTCTCCTTGTGAAATCTCCACTGTTTGAGCTACGTACATACACACACACACAGAGCATGACTTACATATGACTGACTGTTTTTTAAGAGAAAGCGGAGCTCCAGAAAAGCTCAGTCTTTGGGGATTACTTGGACAACAGAGCACCAGGTCTTCCAGAACCTGACAGAGGGGAATGGAAGGATGCCCTGAACTTCTTTCTGCTCTTTCCTCTGCACCTGACTGACATACACAGGAAAGGAAAATGCTGTCCACACTGAACTCAGGGACAGAAAACAAAGCACAAAGTTACACATGAGCAATTATCTCAGAATATACACAAAATTGCAACAGCCTGAAGGAGATCCATGAGTGACTGACACCCGAGCTGCTCATTTGCAAATAAGGAATATATGAACTACCATCTTTAATTCAAAGTATAAAAGACACCCTGTACCTCAGTCCTGAGCACATGCAAGACGCTCTGCTCCTAGAGAGTTCATGCAAGCTTTGATATAAATTCCAGTTTCATTTATGTTACTGAAGACTGCAACACAGTTCCCACGTTAAGGGGAACTCAGTTACAAACTAATTCTGCATAGTTATCCACCTCCTCTCTCCCTTTGTTTCCACAAAAAGCAAACCTCAGCACACAGGCCAGATGAGACCCCCAACATGCTTCATCAGAGGCCTAATAACGGGCTATCAGAAGAGAAAGCTTCTGGAGCATTGCACAGCAAGTGAACCACACCACAATACCAGAAATCAGACAAAAAAGGAGGTGGGACTCATTACATCTTGCTTTCATCTCGCTTCATTCCCCTGCAAATGCATCAAGTTTGTATTTTTCACCCGAAGACCGAACCCCTGCCTACATTCAACAAATGGCCTGCCAATTTTAAGTTCTGCACAGATCCTGCAAAGCTCACTGAAAGAAATTTATGTTACATAGACTTGCATTTCCTGACAACTGAAATCATACTTTTGAGACATGCTGCAATTAAGACCATAAAGGTGAAGAGGTAAAACAGATTTAAGAATTCACAATACTTTTGTGACTACTTTAAACTTGATTTTCACACCTACTGTTTCTCCCTTCCACAGTTTCTCATTAAAACAATGACCTCGACAAAGATCTTTGATGTCTGGGAAAATGCACATTTCATAGCAGAAAAGAATAAGTCAGGAAATAAATAATTCCATTTAACAATAGACCACAGACGTTTGAGTTCAGCCTAGCCACACAAAAAGAAATCTCAGTGTTCCTTAGATATATATATGGAACAGGAAATGTTCTTAAGAGACCAACAGCATTTATGTGCCCTAAAGAATCTGATCTTTCAGAATAAACTCAAGGCACTGATTCCAGTCTTAAATACAGAAAAATGCATGGACACCTGATAATAGTTTACTCCCTAGTGAGAGGCAAATTTTTGCTCCTGGCAATGCCTGTGCAGCAGGCTTGCTGTCACCTATGGAATCTCGTCACCGTCAACTCATCTGTGACCAATCACCACCTCTCCAGGTACTGCAGAAAGGGAACATGGTCCTTGACAGACAAAAAGCAGGTTTTGTACTTGCTCATGGGTAGCTAGGTTCTTCTGTACTTTCAAAACATGTCAGACTTCTCACAAGATCTGTTTTGCAAGCCTGTTTGTCCTAAGATTATATGAAGTACTGTTGTGGTGGGTGTTACCAACTGATACTGTCTTCTACTCTCTCCAAGTGCTATTGGCTTTTTTTTTCCCCACAATGCAGAAGCAAGCTTTGCTTTTGGAATGACATACTGTGCTGCTAGCTTTAAAGTAAGCAAAATGATGCATGGGAGCAGTTTAAAAGACAAACCTGCATGAGCAGCAGCAGAGTTTGCAGTTTGTCTGGGGCCCTGGTTAGTCAACTCTCTTGAATAACTAAGTCTCAACAGCAAAACAAATGCATACAAAACCACAAAGACACCTTCCCTAACATTGCAGTCCCCAGCAGAACTCCTGCTGATTTGCAAAAAAAGATGTGCTCCTTTCCATCAATGGAACTCTGCAGCAATGAACTAGCCCCTAATCCTTTAAGAATTAATCCTACCATTAAACCAAACATATTAATCCTACTATTATTGATCTATTTCAAAATGTAGATGAAAATCTAGATAAGCATGGACATTAACTGCTTTACTGGCAAACCAATGTGGGAGTGGTCACTGCTAAGCTGCAGCAATGTTCTGCTAAACTTAGGTCTAATGAAATGTAATGTTCCCATAGGAACAGAGTTCCTCCTCCAGCCAAATCACTGAACACACTGAAAAATCCTAACCCTCAAATTCAGCAACAGGAAAAACAAAATTACAGCTAAACCACAGACCTAGAACGGAATTCCTCAATAGTAATGTTTTATTGCTATTTAAATCATCACTTCCAGACCCAGATAAAGGAGGTGGTGTTCTAGTGAGAACCAGCAGTAAAAAAGCCTCCCTGTAAACAGCCTACATAATGTTGTCAAAAAACTCCTACCTTCAATACCATAAAGTGGCAAGGGACTGAACTGTATTGATTTGGCCAAGCAGCAAGATAATCGTTTCTCACGAATCATTCCCTGGAAAGAACTTAGGTAACTCTTAACACAGCAACTTTCCCTGTAATTACAATTATACAACGTTAGTCCATAAGCTTTATTCCTATGGTAAATGAATCACAAATAAAAAGATGCTTTTTCAATCTGTAGATCAGTAAGCCACTAAACCAACACAGTGCAATACAATTATACCACGGTAACTTTCAATTAGCCAGCCTGAATATTAGAAACAATTTAGCCTTACCTACATGCACCTCAGAATAAGCTCATGTATCTCATTTTTGCAGACAGTTTTGCCCAGCTCCATTCTCCTGTGGAGCTGACTGGTATCGTTCCCAAACTACCTGGTGTAAAGGAAGGCAGTTGAGCTGACATTACACTGCAGCTGGTGCTGGAGCTTTTGTGTGGACACGTCCACTGCAAGACTCCTTTTCTTCTGAAACTCAAATCACAGGTCCCTACTCAACTCCAAAAGCAATAATTCATACGAATGAGAAGAAAACTTGTTTGCTCTCATTTGAAGAATGGGGATCTCATTTGCAGAACTGTAGCCAATAGTGAACATCACAACTTATTAGTAAACATATTTTTATGCTTCTGCAAAGTGAGTCGTGCTTTCAGCACTACTTGGAAATGAAGAATAGCAAGACCCACATCAGCTAGACAAATGGTAAGTGCCCTTGTTGATCAAGTCCTATCCCATTTAAATTCAAAGCAATATCACTCGAAGTCTAAGGAATGCCATAGCAACATTTGTACAAGATTACTGAGCTTCGTTGTTCCAAGATTTCTATAGCCCCTCCAGCTTCTTTCAAGAAAAACAAAGCTGAATGTAAATGAATCTAACAACCAAGGGAAAGGGGGCTTGACATGTTCCTTGATATCTTCAAGTAAGCAGAGTCAGAGAGAACAAAATTAAAGGACCCTGAACAATGTCTGTGAAGGTTAAATTTTGAGTTCTTATTGTTACAAAATAGCAGTTTTCCTTCCTGGAGTATTCTGACTGCACAAAGCACTATCTGTGTGTAGAAAACCTCAGTTGTGTCAAGTTTACAAATTGGCTGGTGACACTGCACCCTCAAATACCACCACCCCAATCACAAATGAACTCTTACATTTGTCACTTATTTCCTGCTCAGCATGGCTCTTTAGCTCCCAGTTGAAATGCCAGAACAGGTGGCTGTGGACTTTCCATGCACAAACAGGTATTTGCTTGCAGTCAGTAGAGAAAAAAAATACAACTTAACAGCACGCTGAAAGGAGGAATTGTACAAAAGCACAAGATAGCTCAGCAGCTCAGAGAATTTAATTGCATTAACCATCCTGAGGACAGTTATCTTGATACAAGGGCATTATACTGAACAATTCAATACTGTCCAGCAGTGATTCTTCTTTAAGAAAAACAAACAAAAAACACACTTCTCCCAAAAATCAGCCTAATTAATTCATATTAGAGTATTACTTTGAAGCAGAATGGGTCTGAATGCTAAATGTTGTAAAAGCACTAAGTACTTCCAAACCTGTGTGACATAACATGGTTTTTGAGGAAAAGAAATATTTCATAAGGACAGTTCTCTCAAAAAAATGTTCCAGCTGTATTTTGCTGTCTCTAGAATGGGAAAATTTTATCAGTAGAAAATACCTTCAGTGCATGCAAGCAATACATTTTCAGTTTAGCAGCAAGGACATTACATAGAACTGTTATTTTATTTGAGGTATCACATGCTGCAATTTTGTTAGACACATCTCTAATGAAGGGGAACAGCCAATACATAGAACAAGTTACAAGGAACAGAATTGCTACAGAAGCCTGTTCTCTCACTTAACATTTAACAGTCTCCAACCACTGAATACTTTTCATGGGGAGCAGGTAGCACATTTCTGCTTGGCAAGGCCTAAAAGAAAAGCTCTTCTGCCAGCAAAACAAACGTCCTTCAGAGAGCTGAAGGGACTGCTGCTAGAAAACAGCTTTTTTGTTCACATGATCTACATGACCTGCTTCTAGCTTGTATGGGGATAAAAGACTGCTTCCAGTGATGATTAATGTCCCCCTAAAAACTAAGAAGACAAAATAGGTCCATGTCAGTTGTCATCAGTTTTCCTGTCTTATTTACCAGGGTGGGTACATTTTCTTTCATGTTCCTTTTTTCACCAACATACCTGTAGCCCTTATTATTCTTCACATCCCTTGCCAAATTCAGATCCAGCTATGCTTTAGCTTTCCTGATCACATCCCTACACACCTGGGCAGCATCCCTATATCCTTCCAAGAATACACGTCCCTGGTTCCACTGCCTGTGTATTTCATTCTTACACTTTTGTTTGACCAGGAGGTCCTTACTCAGCCATGCTGGTCTCCTGCCTTCCTTGCCTGATTTCTTACACATAGGAATCGAGTGCTCTTGCTCTCTGAAAAAAATGTCTTTAAAGAGCTGCCAGCTCTGTTCTGCTCCTTTATCCCTGAGGGCAGTTTCCCAGGGGGTCCCATCCAGTAATTCCTTAAACAACTGAAAGTTTGCTTTCCTAAAATTCAGGGTCCTGACTCTACACTTCATCTGACCCGTATCCCTCAAGATTGTGAATTCCACCAGGGCATGATCACTGCAGACCAGGCTGCCACCAATCTCGACCTCTAACATGAACATTTCCCAGTGTGCTTCCAAAGGCCTTGTGAGCAGTGGTACAGAGTAGCTACAGAGATGGCAGCAGGGGCAACACTCTTTGTTAAGCAAAAAGCGAGGGATGCAATTCCCTCTTCAGAGAAAACAGAGTAAATCAAGAATTGCTTTAGAAAGGCACTCAAGCTACTGCCTGTTTCAGCAGCCTCGTAAGTATTCACATCTCCTCAAAGGCTGAGGAGTTGCATCCACTTTAGGTTCTTTTTCTTCTAAAGTTGAATAGATCCTCAAGATAATGCTGTATTTCAGACCCTCACATGCACACCTGCAATGCTGAGATGCAAATAATATAAAAATAAATATCAGAATCTTTACAGAACCACACAGGTTTTGCTTCCAAAGAGATGTTTTAATATGGCTGTTTATCTTCCCCCTTCTAGTTTGCTTTCCAAGACCCATGAAATGCTGAGTGGCTACACCAGTGTGTCTAGTCCCTTAATCCTGAGCTTTAACATCTGCACTTTGGATAGAGCTTTCGAATAATTCTGTCAAGAATTAAGGCCTGTGTTTCCAGTGCTCATCAAACATCTTGTCCACTACTCCTTAGTGTCTCACGTTCCAGTTGTCTGGTGCAAGCTTGGCAACACTTTCTATGTAACAGCGACTTCTAAAGCTGTGTTGGGGCCTGGCCCATGTCTATCAAGCTGCTGCCCAGCACCCTCAAAGGGGCTCTGAGGCCACACAAATGGGTATGGAGACCAAACCAGAAACCTAACCCGCAACTATAACAGTTGCTCCTGTAGTCAAGAAGAAACAGTGGAAGCAGGGGTCAACTCGGTTAGTAAGAGGAGAAGAAGCTCCTCCTGAGAGGGGGAGAGAGGAAGAATCAGAAGAGGCAGCCTATTCTGCAGCAGGACAGGTGAGGAAAGAGATATAAATCATGAAAGAGGCAAAAACTATCCAGTCCCTATACATGACCAAGCTCCAAGAGAGGCAAAAAGATTTCACCCATCATCCAGGTAAGCAAATTTCTACCTGGTTGCTCCAATGTTGGGAACGTAAGAGCAAACTACTTATAGCTCGGTGGGCCCATGTAACATCAGGACACGCAATGTACATTTGGGCTCAAGATTGAGGGGTGGACCTAACCACTGAAGCCATTGCACAGGTTATTCATGAATGTGAAACATGCACCACAATCAAGTGAGCCACGCCAGTAAAGCCTCTCTTGTGTGGCTGCAATATCAGTAAGGGAGGCCTCGCAGACTGATTATATCACACTGCCACAAACCCGCCAAGGCAAACGTCATCTGCTTACCATGGTAGAAGTAACAACCGGATGGTTGGAAACATACCCTGTAACCCAAACCACTGCCCAAAACCCCATCCTGGGCCTTGAAAAGCAAGTTCTGTGGCAACATGGCACCCCAGAAAGAACTGAGTCAGACAATGGGACTCATTTCCAAAACAACCTCATTAGCACCTAGGCCAAGGAACATGGCGCTGATATGATATACCACATTCCCTATCACACACCAGCCACCCGAAAGACTGAATGATACAATGAACTGTTAAAGACCATACTGAAAGGGGTGGGCGCTGGGACATATAAGCAGCGGGATGCAAATTTAGCAGAAGCCACTTAGCTACTTAATACCAGAGGATCAGGTAACTGACTTGGCCCTGATCAAACAAACCCCCTGCATATTGTGGAAGGAGGTAAGGTCCCTGTAATGCATGTGGGGAACTGGCTGGGAAAGACAGCATGGTTTGCTTCTCCCTTGGGAAAAGGCAAACCTGTTCGTGGGATTGCTTTTGCTCATGGACCCAGTACACTTGGTGGGTAATGCAGGAAGATGAGGAAATCCAATGTGTACCTCAAGGAGATTTAACCTTGGGGGGAAATAACCGATGATCTGAGTTGTCTATTTTAGGAAGTACCACAGCAGGAATCACCTAAAGAAATAAAGAGCCTTGCAAAAGCTGAACATGTGCAGCAGTGACCTAACCTGAGCTGATTTTGGTGTCCAGTAACTTAACACATCTCTCCTGTTCAGAGCAACCACCTTAACAGAGAGAACCCAAGTCATGGACTAAATTAACTCAGTGGTCATGTTATGGACGTTTCACAGGGATGACCTGTAGACTAAGGGAAGATATGTGTATAAATCAAAGGATGGGAAGGGGTGGTTAATGAGGATGTACTGGACAGTGTAGTTCCCAAGCAGGACGTAAATGGTATGGAGTAAGAGGTGGAGATTGTACTGGGCCTGGCTAGGATAGAGTTAATTTTCTTCTTAGCAGCTCGTATGGTGCTGTGTTTTAGAATTTTGACCTAAACAGTACTGATAGCACACTAATACTCTAGCTTTTGCTGAACAGTGTTTGCACAGCATCAAGGCCTTCTCTGTTTCTCACTCTGCCCTCTCCCCAGTGAACAGATTGGTGGGTGCGCAATAGCCTGGGAGGGCACACAACGAGGCAGATGACCTGAACTAACCAAAGAGATATTCTATACCATATAACATCATGTTCAGCAATAAAAGGGAAAAGAGGGGGTTTTAGGGAGGTTAGCCATCTTTTTGCTTGGGAACTGGCTGCACATTGGTCTACCCATGAGAAGTGGTGAGTGATTGCCTTTGCATCACTTGTTTTGTTTTGTTTTCTTCTTTCTCTTTCCATTTATCCTTCACTTTTTAAACAATCTAATTTTTAATTTCTTTTATCTTGACCCCCAAGTTTTCTTGCTTTTATTCTTCCTTTCCTCCTTCCCTGCCCCACTGGGGTGAGTGAGTGAGTGAGTGAGCGAGCAAGCAGCTGTGTGGTGCTTAGCTTCCCACCAGGGTTAACCCATGATATCTTTAATATAAATTCTTCCCTCTGGTTCAAAGTAGTATCTGAATTCAGAGCATTTTCTGTAGAAAATCGTTTTTAACTTTCCAAAAACATATATCCACAAGACACCTCATATTTAAAGTACAAGAATCGGAAAATGGAGGAAAGGCAAAAAAAAAAAGGTATGGCTCTGCAATTAACAGGGTTAATGTGTGACAATTCCTGCCAGCTGCACAGTTAAAATACTACCTAGGTAAGAATACAATTGGCCAGACAACATACCAGGGAACACCCTGCTGTTACAGATGTGTACTCTCTACCAGACCACACACGTACCTGTCAAGTGACGTCAGTTGACTACAAGTAGCACGAATCATTACATAACCACCCCTTACAGTCAAACAAATCAGGCTTGTGTTTCTGTAAGTGAAATGTAAATGTTAAATTTCTTACTTATGGATCAAGTTTCAAACTTTTTGTCAAGTTGGTAAACTAGTGAAAGCCCTTCGTCTTCTTGGGCTTCTCATGATAGGAGACAGCATGTTTCTGGGGCAAGCATTGAAACACATCACATGTTTTTGTGCCACTATATTCATCAGTATTTAAAATTTTACATCTAAAATTTTAATCCTTGTACTAGAACATGTGAAGGGAAACAGGAAGTACTCCAAAATTCAGACCCAAATGATCTTTTGATTTCTAGTAAATACTTCCCGGTGCCGAAAATCACAGATGCACAATCTCTGCTGACTCATCTGCTTTTTCTCTATTACAATCAGCTATTACTCTATCCAATTCAGATTATTTCACACTATGTCAAGGCAAAGGCAAAAACAGACTAAGATCTGGTATATTTTCTTTCCCATCAGCTTTGCCTCTCCCTTCAGTCTCATTAAGAAAACCATTAGCATTTTCTAGCACATATCCTCCTTCAAAGGCCAAGCATGAAGGAGATGAGAGCCCTGAGAAGCTAACACCACCATCTGAAGGTGCATTCCCACTATTCCTTGGCAGGTTAGATTTCAAAGCAAACTTCTGCATGCTTAGAAATGCGGCTGCCTTTATAGTCAGTGGAGACACTGGAATAATTGTAGGGTATGATGTATATGATCTCTTTTAAGACATCTTCCTTAAGTTTCTACTGACTATGAAGAGAGTCCAGGACAACTAGTACGTTGGACAGATGAATCCCACACCTGTTCTGTGTAGCAAAAAAAAGCATCACAAAAAAAAGCAAGCTAGTCAAGAATTACACTCAAATATGCCACCGTCAGTGATGGAGAAACATATAACCAACATTCTATCCTTGCATCTACCTAAGCTCAACTCCTTCCCAAAAGTATTACCATCAGAGTCACCATTGGTTTGCACAATCTTCCCTCCAGTCAGCCCTAGCAGTGACTCAGTCACCCGTTGAGGCAATTCTGCTTTCTCCCAAACACATCAGTCGCTTTGTTCATTCACCTCGTAAAGTTTGCTATGAATAAGAGCTTATTTGACACCACTTTTCTCAAAATGTTCCAACTCAATGCTAAAACCATTATTCCACCACTGCTTCCAAATGAAATGCTCACTCGACTTCAGTCCAATCCTCCAACACCGGGGGAGGAGCCAGAGTCAGGAGGGAAGAGACAGTCCCCAGCCTAGAGCTGCTCTGAGCTAGTTGTTCGCAGCACTCTCGGTACCATCTCAGCAGCTCAAGGCTTTTCTTTCCATCTAGATGAACCAAGCTGACACGCAAGCAGAGAAAATGTGGCTCTAATCCAGATCCGTACTACACAGCTGGGCCTCCAGACAGCTATGCAAAACAGGCACCTGTGAGCATAGTCATTTTTCTGACCAGCAGACAAAAACTCACAGGGAAAAAAATAACAGAAAAGCCCTCCTCATTCATTCCAGCTTACATCTACAAACAACTGCTTCGGATTCCATTTTTAAAAGAATACTAATGTGTCATCTGCTGAGTGGAAGCTGTTACTAGATTCCACTTAGTCCAAAGTAGCACAAGCCTTTTATAACACCACAGCATCATTTCTTAAAGTGGAAACAGGGGAGAAAAGTATTGGATGATATCCAGCTGTGACATAGAAATCATGGGTCAACCAGGCTTGCACTTTAAGAAACATGCACTGCACCATGTGCACAGAGTGAAAAATAAATAAAATAAAAAAACAATTCATCTGCTCCTAAGTTGAACTTTCCATCATAATTTCCATACCCCTCCTTACTTAATTTTTATGAGCACGCCAAGAATGTAGATTTTTTTCTGATTATTTATGGAAAATGGGTTTTATATACACCAATAAAATTCCTGTAATTACAAAATCCATTTGCTTTGGGAGGAGAGTGGCAGTTGTTTTCTGTTCCAAGCAGAACACAAATAATGGGAGTAAAAAAACTAATTACAGATCTTAAACTTCAGATCATGTCAACTACTAGTTAACATGAAAGTGATTTCTGCAGTTTTGAATAATAAACATATTCTTCCAAATTGCAATCTGTCCATGGACAGTTCACAAACGAGACCAAAATTGATGAAAAGTTAACCACAGAATCAGAGGAACAGTAACAACATTACAAAAGAATTTAAGGTATAGCATTAAGATCTGATAGGGGAAGTGCCATGTATAGAAAAGTCCTGCTTAACTACTATTCAAGTACATGATTATGTTTTAACATGACTTTGACAGTGCAGCCTGTACACCATTGAATGTGGATTTTTTCCTTTCTTACATCTTCCCCTCTTGCTCGTGGAGGTAAAGACATGTGCCCTCTCCCTAAGTAACAACTTCTTGTGGTTTGTGGCTTCCTGAGTCTGTTCTGACAACTCATACAGATGACAGAAGCAAATGGTGGACCCAAAGAACCCTACTCCTTCATCACAACTGTTTATGGAAGACTTGAGTGTTGCAACACTCGCTGGAGCTGCTTAAGGACAAGTCAGCAGCCTTCTAAGCAGGTGCAAAAAATACTACGGCAGGAGATTTTGGATGACATTCAGAAAGACTGGCTGCAGATCAGAAGCAGGGGGACCCAGCATCTTGAGGGTGTCACCTGACAGAGGCAGCTGGTTCTCAGCTTCTGGCTCTGCTGAGTTTATGCAACTTCTTCTTAGGTCCTGCTAAGCTCTACCTTAATTTGAGAAAGAACAGTGTAATATTGCACATCACCTGTGAAAGATTAAAAACCCTTACCATAAGAAAGCTATTATGGGGTCTGTTAATTTTTAAGCACTGTGACTAGCCAAGTAGTGAGTTTACTTTTTGAGCCTTTATCTAATTCCTCTTTGGATGATGAAAACACTGCCTTATTTTCACACTGATGGTAAAAAACCTATTTTTTTCCATGCACAGTGATAGCCAAAAGCAGAAACAATCTTACATTTTTGTACCTACTTTTTCATAAGTAGTAACACTAATACCTTACACCTGTACACTACATGTCAGCCTAGATATGCATTAGGTATATATACTCCCTAGTAATATGATGCAAAAATCCATGATAAATTACAGTGCAACGTGATAAATTATACATAACATAGACCATCTTAAGATCATTCTGCTTCTTAAGCTACCTTCCTGCAGATAAAAATCAGACTCAGGGCCTCAGTGATAACTCCCAGTCCCACAAGCTCCATAATGGAGGCAGACACAGAACCCAGCTCTAGATGCCAGAATGTTCATTTTAACATTTCCCTTCCCAAAACCCATCTATGTTATGAACTGATACTCACCTTAATATGAAATGGTACATTTTAGCAGTCATTGAAATGTGTGAAGGACATTTGTATACCCAAGAAAAATGTAAACACGTCAGTTTCATGAAAGCTGAAAAGAATGGTGCTCTTAATTGTTCACCTATGCACTATGCCGTGGCAAACTTTGCTCTTTCCACCCCTTACACATTCAGCTTTTATCACAGAAAAAATCTTTAATTTTACAAAGCTGCTGTACCTCTATTATTTTTCATAAGTACTATAGGCATTTCGTACATTGCCATCAAGTTTATCAATGCAGCTAGCAACTTATATGCCTGCCCTTTGCAAATTATACAATAGGCTGAAGAATGTGACTAATGTCTTTAAGAGTGCAGAACACTGCATTTGTTGTCTTGGATATACTTTCCAACATTGAATTATATACTATTTTGCAAGGGTAAATAGAAATGCCAGAACCCTGTCAATTAACCATGTAAAATACTTTTTTTAAAGTATCGTTATTTTAATAAACTTCCGTAATTGAAACAAGACCCTGAATACAGAACAAATGGGTAGTATTAATTCATACCTCGTTGTGCTGTCAACAGTTAACCACATGACTAATACCACATGTAGCTTGAAGCAAGAAAATCTATTTTTTTGCCTCTGCTGAGTTAATCCGGGTTATTATACGTTCGTGGTTGATCCGTTTAGAAAACAAGAATGTAGAAACTGTCTTGCAAACCAAAACAGAAGAACCACAAAAGTTTTTATTAAGTATTCATTTTCATAACGCATTTATCTTCTTTTGCATTTTCACTGCCTCTAAAAATATACTGTCCATGATATTGGCATTGCATAATTGATATCAGTCTATCAGTTATGCCATATTATTTTACCACCAAGTAACTTTAGACAGAAATCTTATGTATTGCTTATTTTGAAATACACTCTTTAATAATAAGCTCCATGAAGATTGTTTTCTACTACTGATCTTGCCACAGAAAAATTCAAAGAGGGCATGAAAGGTGTTGAAAGGGCATATCAGCTGATAGTCATGAGATTTAACAGTGGAGTGCTTTCTAACATCACCTTTAAATTGCTTACATTATTTTTTGCAAGTGACTTACTCATTAGGATTATTATATTCTTATATCTTGAACTATTTGTTGTTTGACTTGGTAAAGTAAGCACTGACATGCCGATCCCACCTTGTGGGTGCAAGCTACCAGCCATTAGTCCGATGCATCTACTGTGGTACACATCAATTTGACTCACAGCACCCTTGCTGAAATATTGTAACCAATGTCTTCTGGTGACCTTAACTTCACCAGTGTTGGAAACTCTTTCAGAACTTTAAGAAGCAATTATCAATATTTACATTGGTGACCTTTTGGCAAATGCCAGATTTCATTCTCTTTTTGAAAACAATGACTCATGACAAATAAATGTAACAGATGTCAAAACTTGTTGAAAAAAGCACTTGAAAAGCTGAAATCTTATTAAAAATTGAAAAGTTTTCAGCTATTGGTAATGAAAAGGTAATTTTTTTTTTCCTACTTAGTAGCAGGCTCAGAAGATCGCTCTCTTTTCTCACACTGGTGAGAACTTTCATAAAGATTTGCAAAATTATCTGTAAACTGAAGAACAGGAAGGTCTGAGCTCTTAAAAACATTGAAGAGATGAAGAATGGGCTGCAAAAGCATACTATTTTGGCATGATACAGTCATCATCATTTTCTCAATGGCAGACCCAGAGTCTCCAGTGGTTTAACAAGGAAGAAACAGTTATCCTTGATGAGGAACAAACTGCAACCATCTTCTCTTCTCCCCATTCCTCAGCAATGGTATCCCTGAGTTGAGGCTTTTGTAAACTGCAGTTACAACATGTGTTGTGGTATAAATAACAAATAACATTGTTTTATGTCACCAAATCTGAGCTCTTGGAAGTTTGTGTATTTAATTCAACAGCCTCCCAAAAGATTGGCCAATTTCTCCTTATCCTGTTCATTCAACCCATTTACTGGTTTCAAGAAAGCTCTTCAAAGCAAGGGTTTTTTTGTAAAAAGCAAGATTTTCCAGTGTCTAAAACAAAAACCCAAGAAATCTCATCATACAAAAAGCTGATAAGGCTTTACTGGTTTGTAGCATAGCTATTTCTACAATATGCTGCAGAACAAAGTGATGGCTTTGCATTTATAAGCAAAATGGTCTGCAGGTCTTCACAGAATTCATAAATGCCAGTGTCCTTAATACATCATTAATATTCAGAAGTCATATTTAGAATAATTCATTAAAAAGTCAATGTTCATGAATGTTTTTCACCACTTTTCTGCATCATGTGAGGTGGCCACAGCAGAGACAGATTCAGGAGTGCATCGCCATAACTTTGCACTAAAGAGAGAAAAAATATTGGAAACGAGTGTCCAAAGCCATAAGCCTATTCAGTCCCTCATCTGGAATTATCAAATAAAGATTTCATTTTCACAGCCATGAATTGTATAAAATGTCCTTCCCTCTCCTATGTAGTAAAGGAGAAAAACTATACCTGCATTAAGTAACCATATTTCAGCCTCTTGCATCTATCAGGAGGAAAGCAATTATGCGGTAATGGAGTATTCTTGCCTGATGTGGAATCCTGGTCTCTGAATTCAAACTAACCCCTTTATTCACATTCATCAGGACATACTCTTATCTACACAATATAAAACAAAGCTAATATATTTCATATGAAAGTAATGGAGATTAATCTGAAATGCAGTTCCTCTTAAAGATATTATAACATAGCCTCATTCAGGGAAAAAGCTGTGCCTTTGCATTACATTCACAGCAACTTTGCGGCTAGAACAGCTGATCCCAAACAGCGCATGAATGTACACATTTTCAGCACAGCCCTGAATCTGGCAATCTGGTGAGATTTTATAAACTGTAGGGTTCTTTTCTTTCCAATTTTTTAAATAATAGATGGCAAACATTACTATTTCTGCAGTGAAAAATTGCTATTGTCAGCTACCAGCATGATGGCAACACAACTGCTCAAATATGACATTCTTTTCCATTGCTTTACTTGCTTGCACCTAACTGATTTATAAGCTGCTTTGCTTTGCTTTTGAAAAGAAAGGCATGAGTCACAGAAGGAAAATAATAGGTTCTTGGGCGTAATTAGTACCAGTCTGGGTTTGCCACTGCTGCCATGACCTCTAGGAGTTTTCAGAAGGATTTTTTAATACAAAATTACTGTAAGTTTTGATATTTGAAGAGGTGAAAAATACACAGGTAGAAAGGATGAAATATCAGCATTATCTGCATTTCACTGAGAGCTTAAAAAAAAGCAGCAACGGTATCTGTATGGAAAGCCCAAAGGAAGACCACCCTATTAAAGAAGTAGAAAATGCTAGCATCTACCACAGCAGTCCCTGTTTTTCTATACTACATCAAAAACTTAATGGTAAATAAATTACACTGACATGAGGCCACATAAAGTGCAGGTTTCTTCAACCTTCCTTCACAGAGACACTAAGCTGACAAAGAATATTTCCTTCTACAAAATCTGGCCTGACAAATCTGGGAGGGGTTACACCAGGCTAAATAAGGAATTTTGGTTCCCTTCCCCAGTAAATCTTCAGGGAAAAAAGAGAATTACTCTTCAGACACATACAGAACATTATTCAAAAACATTGCAGAAGATAGTCTGGAGAGCAGGCAACAATACAGTAAGCTTTTCTTGTGCAAGCATATTTGTGATTTGCAGCATTTTACCATGACTTTGTCCAAGATAAAGCATAACCAATGTACTAGTCTGTCTACCAGGATATAAATCCTAACACAAATACAGACACACACACTCCTACATGGCACAGCTGAGGAAGAGTGGGACTCCCTTTAATCAGTACTATTCTGGATCTAAAATCACGTGTGCTGACCACTCAAAGGTTCAGCTCCAGGCAGCCCCAGTTTGTCTTTCGTGTGAGAAAATCACATGCAAAAAAACAGAATTGAGGCTTTTCTGATAATGTTGAAAAAAATGAGCCAAAGGTTGTGAGCTTTCTAGTTGTGAGACATGTTACTGTGGGAACGAATTGGCTCACACAAATCAGTGCCTCACCTTAGCTGCAAAACAAACCCAGTGGTTTGTCTGAGATTTTCACAGTACCTTCCTTTTCTACAGATGTTTTGACATTAGCAGCTGGATGCAATCACTGATCAGCATCTAGATCAGACTTCCTGCAGCAGTCAATGGGGAAGATGAAAAAAACTTATCCAACCGACCAAGAAAATGACTCATTTTGGAGGGCTCTTACATAGACACTCGGCCAGCAGAAGTTATTAGGTCCAAGCTTTAAGAACTGGGGGGACATAATTTCATCTTGGATTGTACATGTTTATTCCACAGTTTGTTTTCCCATAGATCTTAATGTCATCTGGCTTTCTTTTCTTTAATATTTTACTATGTTTCTTTGAAAACTAGGCACTTTTATGATTAGTTTCGTTTAGTTTAGTTGGGCCAAATTGTAACAGGCAAAACTCCCATTGACTTTAAAATTGAGCAACAGCTTTAGGATTATTTTTCCAGAAGATTAGATCAAATTTGGCGCTAGTCATGTACATCTTTTTTCCTCAATTCCTTTTTCCAATCTTCAACATCTGTACAGAATATGGGTGGACCTCCTTTATCATTTTCAATGGGATTGAAGCCTATTGCTTCTGTTTGTAGGATTCATTTTTGATGTAAAGGGTTCTGGAAAAACTACACTGAGGCTGTACAGAAAGTAAAATGGTTGTTCAGCGTGGGTACAGACCTTGGACCATGCTCACAGCAAAGCAGGGAATTCCACCAGGTACACACATACATGCAATGAATTCACTTCAGACTGTCCTGGTTTCGGCAGGGATAGAGTTAATTTCCTTCCTAGTAGCTGGTACAGTGCTGCATTTTTCTCAATCCCTTTGGCAGCAGAGTGCAGGCCACAGTTTGCTTTCACTTGGAGGGGCATCCAGTACACCTGGAACCAACTGCCCCAGGGGTGGAAACACAGCCCCACCATTTGCCATGGACTGATCCAGACTGCACTGGAACAGGGTGAGGCTCCGGAACACCTGCAATACATTGATGACATCATCGTGTGGGGCAACACAGCAGGAGTTTTTGAAAAAGGGAAAAAAATAGTCCAAATCCTGCTGAAGGCTGGTTTTGCCATAAAACAAAGTAAAGTCAAGGGACCTGCACAGGAGATCCAGTTTTTAGGAATAAAATGGCAAGATGGACGTCGTCAGATCCCAATGGATGCAATCAACAAAATAACAGCCATGTCTCCACCAACTAGCAAAAAGGAAACACAAGGTTTCTTAGGCGT